>NC_141756.1:111127786-111438500 GCF_982258835.1 Parasteatoda tepidariorum | reverse complement strand
AGATTTTATATTTATTTTTATTTGTTTTTGTTTATGTAAATGGCTGACCATGTAAACTACTGAGCGTTAGTTTTTATATGTTTTCGGAATTTCAGCTTCAATTCCTCCATGAAAAACTGTTTTCCCCTTACGTTATTTAACGAGAGAAGTATTGTGTAGCAGAGAAAATTTAGTACAATTTAGTAATTATCTACAGTTCAACGCTTTATTAATTTTTATTTCGTAAGCAGAAATTATTCAGCGCTAACTCAACCGGAGTTTTAATTTTAGTTATTTAATTTTGTTTTTTAAAAAAAAGTCTTTGTTAAACCAGATATATTGCAATAAGCCTCCATTACTTTGCGTTCATTGCGAAAGTGTTAGAATATAAAAAAAATGGCTTGAGCATTATAATAAAAGAGAAAAAGTGTTCAATACAATAAGCCTCCGTTAATATGAGCTCGATGGAAACAGTTTCAATTAAAAAGCAATGAGCAAAGTAAAATAACATAAAAGCAAAAGTGCTCATTATAATAAGCCTCCGTTAATCTGAGCTTAATGTAAGCGGTTTAAAATAAAAAGCATTGAGCAAGTAATATGACTTAAAAGCATGAGCAGTCATTGCAATATAAACCTCCATTGATGTCAGCTCATTGCAAACGCAGGGGTCTGTCCAGACATTTTGTAAAAGGTCCTGTTTTTGTAAAATCGTGAGAAAAAAAAACTATTCATAATGTGTGAATATAAAATAAGTGTTAAGTCACATTCTTTCACCCAGGGTCCTGCATTTGTGAATTTGTGCAAATAGGGTCCTGTTATTGCAAAAATTGCTAAAAACCTTTTCAAGAAGTCTCTAAATTGTAAATAGATGCAAGATTCTGCTCTACAATTGCTGCTACTAAATTAGAGATGCAACATACAAATATTTGGTATTTAGCTTATACTGCTCAACACAGAATATTCATTTCGGACAAACAATGGAAATAAAATCACTCACATTTTTAATAATTTCAATTGACACATTTTAAATAACACAGCTTAGTAATGTATCACTTTTAATGTGTTACGCATTAAGTAAACTTAAACGATTCTTAAATTTATAATATTTTATTTAAAAATTTGCCAGAATTTAATTTTTATTTACATAATATTAAATTAATTAATTTCAAGAATAAATATAAATGGATCAATTATTCCTTTACAAAAAAATATGATTTAATATCAATAAGAATGCGCACACGATGTTTGTAAAAGTAGAAATATTTTCTTAGAATACTACATTTGGAATTTAAACTTAGGGAAATTTAGTTTATCTCGAACCGTCTTTCTACCCCCACCCTCCCGGAAGGGCTTATTCGATTAACAAGATAATAATGAAGATAAACAAATTTGTGAAGGGTTCGATTAAAAGATAAATTATTTTGTGAAGGATCCGTTTTTATGAATTGTCAAGGGTCCGTCAACGGACCCAAATTTCTTCTAAACAGACCCCTGGCTAGTGACACACAGTATAATTTAGCAATAGATCGTAAATTTTATTTCTATCTTTAAATGTTGAAGAAACAAATTTAATTGCACGTAAACATAAATACTTTGAAGATGAAGATTTAAAATTCATGCACGAGTTTTAAAATTGTGAGAAAAAAAGAATATCGACTGTAATTCTCCTCAAATTTACGAAAAATGAATCATCAATTGTAGCTAAAAAAAAAAAAAATACAAAAATACATAATTTAAATGTTAACTAATAAGTATTTTAAAGAAAATGTGGATAATAAATAAAATAGTATTAATAATGAATAATAATGATAATATTAATATAATAATACTATAACTAATATATTATGTTAATTAAGTGAAGATAATAATTGAAATATAGATACTAACCACAATATAACGGTAAACATACTACAAAGTGAAACTCGATGAGACAGCTTCGGTGATACACTTTTAGTTCAAATTTGATATTCTTAGGGAAAAATAATAAATTCCTTACGAAAACTTATTTACATTCGTTATTCATATAACATTATGGAGCTAATAAATCTCCTACTCCTACATTGTGTTACCAAGCATAGTTTAATTTATGCAATTCTCATCAAATTTTGTTTACATATCAATTTTAAAAAAAACATAACTTCAAATTATGTTGTGAAAAAAAAATACGAATAATAAAAATTAAGATATAACTTATTCAAGAGTATTTCAAAAAATATATCACAATGAAAACTTTTTGAACACACCCTGAAACAAGGAATGCTGATTTTCGCAAACAATCGTCTTCACCCCCCCCCCCATTTCCCCATACAAAAATTTTGAAATTCCATACTTTTTTTTAAAAAAAAGTTACAATAGCTTCCCCTTTTTGCAACGCGTCTCGTAGTCGTATCATTGGACGTTTATGAGTGAGCGCGAAAATTTTCTGTTTATGTTAAGTGTTTTCGATTTGAAATATTTTTAATCCGAAACAATTTTGTAGGCTTAATATTTTCATTATGTTTTTATACTTTTAGAAATTTTCTTATTTTTCTTGTCAGAGATCTGTCAGATACTTTACTTATCAGAAATTTGCTATCTCGTAATCAAAAATAGGAGCTCGATTTATTCACCTGACATACCAGAAGTTTGCTATCTTTTAATCAAAAATAGTGGCCGATTTATTCACCTGACATACCAGAAGTTTGCTATCTTTTAATCAAAAATAGTGGCCGATTTATTCACCTGACATACCAGAAATTTGCTATCTTTTAATCAAAAACAGTGGCCGATTTATTCACCTGACATACCAGAAGTTTGCTATCTTTTACTCAAAAATAGTGGCCGATTTATTCACCTGACATACCAGAAGTTTGCTATCTTTTAATCAAAAATAGTGGCCGATTTATTCACCTGACATACCAGAAATTTGCTATCTTTTAATCAAAAATAGTGGCCGATTTATTCACCTGACATACCAGAAGTTTGCTATCTTTTAATCAAAAATAGTGGCCGATTTATTCACCTGACATACCAGAAATTTGCTGTCTTTTAATCAAAAATAGTGGCCGATTTATTCACCTGACATACCAGAAATTTGCTACCTCGTAATCAAAAATAGGGGATCGATTTATGCTCCTGATATACTAGAAATTTTCCTTTCCGTAATCAAAATTAGGGGGTCGACTCATACACCTAACATATCAGAACTTAGTTATCCCGTAATAGAAAATAGGGGTTCGAATTTTACACCTGGCATACTAGAGATTTGCTATCTCGTAATAAAAAACAGGGGTTCGATTTATTCACCTGACTTATCAGAGATTTGCTATCTAAGAAATAAGGATCGATTTAAAAACCGGAATAAATTTATACTTGGAATTCAGTAAACAAAATACCTGGTATAGATCTTTCTAAAAGTTATTTTAGCACACTAAATAAGTGCTGATAGGCTCATTTTGTTGCAGAAATTTAGCTAAAAAAGTTTCGAGCACATTGCTTGTAAGAATAATAAACAATTGCATTTTCTTTTTTAAATATTACAACAGAAATTAGTACTTCCATAAATGAGAAGCTGAAATAGATGAATTTCTGATAAGAACTATCCTTACTAATGGAACTCAGGATTCAAGTCCAATTGCCGCACTGTGAAAAAGGTCAAAACTACCAGAATATGGAAAACTTAACCGTTTTTCTGGTTCAATAGGAATACCAAAAAGCACGGTAATTTTTACCGAAGTGCTTTTGTAATGATGAATGGCTGCATCTATTTTACTTTTCATTCTTTAACCGTCGTTGAACAGCCGACCCAATTTTGACTACCAATGTTCAACTCTACAGCCATGTAATTTTGAACCCTATCCAGAAAGCAAGGGAACTCCAGGATCAAGCATTGGAGAAAGTTTACCTTCGTGGTGGTCTTTTTGAGGGAACCAACCCGCATTTGCGTTACACGATGATGAAAACCACGAAAACCTCCCACTGTTAGTCTGTCGGCAAGAGGACTCTCATTCATGATTTTCTACCACTAAGGATATTTTACGACAGCACTGTGATCGGTACTAGCCGGGTGTACGGAATTCGCATCGACCAGCCATTGCTGAGATTCGAACCCGGTTCATCTTATTATGGGGGGGGACGCTCTATCCCCTGAGCCACCAAGGCTCGACTTTGTTCGTAGGCTTGTTTTCTTATTTCAAAGCTGGGTAGTCAAGTCGAAGTCAAGCTTTAGTCATGTCGAAATACTGATAGCACAAAACATTAAAATACATCCGGGGAGATGGTGTTACCTCCACATCACAATAGATGCATTTTTGTAAATTTTTTCTCGAATTTAAGCAATCTCTTCTTGGGAAGGGCTTATAATAAATCGTTCTTTGCAATAAGCACACAAGGCTGATAGATATCTATAAAAATAAATGCATTCAAGGAATATTGACGGTTTTTCAGTTATATTTTTGAAGCTGTCACTTCTTTTCACCAAACGCTATTTAAAGCGTAGATAACAGGTTCGAATCAAAGCGTAACCATGTATGCGCAACAGTAAATATGCAAGTTTGGTTCACATACATGTACAGACTCATGTGCTTTATGCAAAGAATACCTTGTATCCGGTCAAATGACAGAATAGGTAGCACAAAAAGGTAAAGAACAACACAAAGATATTGAACTCGCTACCTCTATGCTCCAAAACGTTTTGCGGAAGAACGAAATCGCACAGCAATGGAGTCCCTGATAATGTATGATTGTCTTACTTGAACCTCTAGTGCAGTATTGCAATTCCGCTAATCGATCTGAAGCATAGATGCAATGTGTTTGAAACCCGCTATAACACTGGTATATTCTTGCTGGCTTTCATAAAATTATACTATCTGTTTTTCATAGTGAAAAAAGTTTTAAGCCGGTATTGTTGTTTACAAAGAAGCCCATTAATAACTACCCCCATAAAATATGAATAAAACAGTCGCCTTAGTTTGAGATATCGGAGTTTAGTAACCTCAAAACACATTAATTAAACATTTGAAACTATCATTAATGCACCTTTTTCCCCTAGTTATATGGTTCCGCGGTGGACTGATCGTTAAGACACGGTTTCCAGCAGATCACCGAAGTCAAGCATCACTGACTGCGGTCAGTGTGCCGGTGGGTGACCACTTGGATCAGTCTCCGTAGGGGCTGATGGTGTGCGGTATTGGTCCTCGTTAAAGTGTTCTACCGTAAAGTGTTCGACTTCGCGTGCGGGTTGTCGGGCAACCGAAGAGAGAGTGCCATCTCTTCTGCAGAGGATCAAAATTGTTATGGCATGTCTTCGGTTCATCCTCAGGGATGTTTCCCAGACCGTCGCCAATAGCCCATTGTGCAGCTCTAGTGTGACGTAAATTAACAACAGCTACAATCCCTTTGTTATAACTGAGAAATTATATTAAAATAAGAAATAATTAACAGTTATCTAACTTCTATTAACCATTTGAATAAACCGCCATTTTAAATAAACCATACAAGGGTAAACGGATTATTACCATTCCATTTTAAAAGATTATAGACATAGAAGGGTTAAATTTACCAAATAAAAGGTGAAATGACCGACAGTTCAAAAACCATTTTAGAAAATTTATTACGATACTTGCCACCACAATTTTGATCCCCAGCAAAGGGGATGGCTCCCCTGCTTCGGTTGTCCGACGGCCTGCACGTGAAGTCGAGCACTTTACGGTAGAACAGTTTAACGAGAACCAATACCGCGCACCCACAGGGAACCGTGTCTTCATGAGAGTTCCAATGCTGGGCCGGTCAGCATTTGATAATTTTCTCGCTGAGTGAGGAGGTACATTGATTATTTATATTTTAGATTGCTTTGATTTAATAATTTTAATTTAATTGTAATTAAACATACCTTCAAAATAAAATACAGTTACATGTGCGATATTGATGTGATTTTAGGTGTCGTCTCTCTTCTCCCCCGTGGAACAAACCCGAGTGAAATACATCGCATTAAACAAAAAGGAAATAATTTAATTTCCTTGGGCGATCCAGTACCATTTGAGCCGCGGGTTGGAGACCACTACGTTAGAACATGGTATAAAAATCATCTATTTCGTTTAAATTTCCTTTCCAGTTTTGTATTTGTTACTAAATGAGTTGTAATAAGAACTATGAAGTAGAATTTCCGGAAAAGTTACCATGAGGATGATTTAAATACCGTATATTTTGGGTTAATTGTGATTTCTTTCACCAGTGATGTCTTCCTACAAGTATGGTTATTTTGGCAGATATTTTTTTTCTCTGTGCGTATAAAAATCTTCCACTCCTTTTAATCAACTATTCTAATTGCATGCGTATTGCAATATTTTTTTTGTTGTTGCTAATTTACTTCACACTAGAGCTGCACAACGGGCTATTAGCGACGGTCTGGGAAACATTTCTGAGGATGATCCGAAGACATGCCATCGAAATTTTGATCTTCTGCAGAGGGGATGGCACCCCCGCTTCGGTAGCCCGACGACCTGCACGTGAAGTCGAACAATTCACGGTAGAACATGTTTAACGAGGACCGATACCGCACACCCTCGGTCCCTACGCAGACTAATCCAAGTTGTCACCCACCCGCACACTGACCGCAGTCAGTGATGCTTGACTTCGGTGATCTGCTGGGAACCGTGTCTTAACGATCAGTTCACTGCGAGATGCAATATTTTTTTCTATCAATGAAGAGACATAAAGCAGCTACTCTAAGAGTTAGCAGTAAAAAGTGGAGAGAAATTTTGTCAGTGGCTGCAAAATCAATCGAGGCATCGAGTTCGTTAGGACAGTGCTCCGCAACCTTTTCATCATCGTGAATCGGCGTTTGATAATTTTACCACTGTGATTGAGGATGAGGGATTGATTGCTTATATTTTAGATGGTTTTAATGTAATATTTTTAATTTAATTGTATTTAATCATGCCTTCCTAACAAAATACAGTTACTTGCGTTGTGTGACGGCAGCTCCCAGTTAAACCTATCGTCCATAAAAAGTCTAACAAACCAGTGGGAAATACCCCACAGTCAATAAAATGAAGATATTTAAATGTTCCTTACGTGACCAGTACCAATACAATTGCATCCACGGAGAGGTACGGGGGTTAGGGAACACTGCATTAGGATATATAAACTGGTTGCCTTACTAGTAAACGTCAGCTACATGAGTCTAACATTTTGTATTCTTTTTCTAGGGGACGTCAGGGAATCCTCAACTGTTCTGAAATCTAATTGAAATATTCTTAGAAATATTTTAAATTTAAAAGAAAATTGTTATCGCTTCTTTATTTATATATTTTTCATTTTAATTCATTATAATTTTATTTATTTCTATCTGCTAATAGAAAAACCACTAAAAGTGACTTCGCAAATTTTAGGTAAGCAATGACTCAGATAGGAAATAATATGACTTAATTTTTATGTTTTGAAAATCTAGAAAGAAAAAACTCTAATACATTGAAATACTACAAAATACAGCAACTTTTTAGTGTATATTTTTTATTATTACTAATGAATCGTTATTTTCGTTAATTATTACTAATGAATCGTTTTATAATGATTCGTTTATCAACCAATGTTCATATAAAATTTAATAATAAATATGTCCAGTAGTTTTAAAGATAATCATCCTTTAAATATGAAAGAATTCTGTTAATTTTGAACAACAGAGTAGTTTAAAACGATATAGCTCTACTTGCATTTAGGAAACTCCAAATTGTGGATTCTGTATTTCCTTTGGCGAAAAAGTTTCGAAAAATACCCTTAGGCATTCTATTTTCCCCTTTTTTTTTTTTTTTACTGTGTACAATCTCTTGGTTACAGACGGTCGCGGCTGCTGTTATTTCGTTACTGAACAAATAGTCTACCGACATTTCGTCTCCGGCAAATCCGATTCTAGAAACGTTTCTTTTTTAACAAACCGATCACTGAAGCAAAAAACAGGCTATAGCAAACTGTATAAATTATTTCTAACTTGCTATTTCATATATAGCAAACATTTGCAAGCTATTTAAGAAAAAAAATCTTTTAAAAATACAATGTATAGTATTTATTCATTATTTTTATTAAGAATATTATCTTTTAAAGCATGAGGAAACACATAACATTTCTACTTCTATAAAACAAGTAGAGTTTTAAGTTGTTTTTTTATCGAATGAAAACAAATATTGCTGGAAATGATTTGAATCCTTGAAAAATATCACATATCCTTTCAATTAAAAAACAATCTAAAAATTAATAAGCTTTAAAAAGTATAAAAATTAGTTTTTTTTTTTTTTTAAATTTTAAACTTTCGCGGGCATGATTTCTCAAAAACTATTTTATTTAAAGTATTTAAATTATTATCTACCTTTTCGCAAAATTTTTTACTGAACTTTAATCCATATCATAAATTATACTTGAATGTTTAAATGAAATTTTCATAAATTTTAAATAATTTTTTAAAAAAGCTCATTTTTTTAAACAGTTGTTAAAATGTAGAATAATATGATGATAATAGTTATAAATTTGCACATAATTCAAGATCTTTATGAAAATTGTATATTCTCGACGACTTAACGCATCACATTCTGAGGACTTCTAAATTTGTAAATCTTTTTCTTCGCATGTTTTTTTTTAAAATTATGAGAAATATATTTAATGCAAAATAATTTCTAAGAAGTTAAATTATTGTTTCTTATAATACCTAAATTTATTAGCACAAAACTCAGAATTCCTTTTGTTTCTGCTCAGAAGTTGAAGTTTGAAATAAAATGCTTTGTAATAAAATATTTGATTGAGTGATATTTGATTCTATCAACTTATCTGCTTACTGTATAACTTACAGTTTTAGATATCGAAATATTTTAAACCATTTGACTCTTCATATTATGGTTTTTAATTGATTGATGATTTATTTCATCAACTAATTTATTGACAAAATGGGTCCTGGTTTGGATTTCATGGCCTCCTCATTTTTTAGCTACAATAATCAAGAGTATTAGTAAACAGTGCGCATGCGTTGTTATGGGGACATCTGTATTTTTCACTTTTAATTTTGTTATGCTGTTGGTGAGTTTATTTTTGAGGTATGAGACCAGAGAGAACCCATAAATACTTCCTGAGTAGTGAATAAAAGAGAATTTCATCATTTGAACGATAATTTTGTTTTTATTGTTATATTTTATTTAATTACGAATCAGAAATACTAATCTACAGTTCAAACTGCATCGTTTGCAATACTAATTCAGTTGAATATCACAAATAAAGATGGTCCCGAACTGATTGACACGGTCCCAAAAGTTAGAGTTGAAGCAAGAGAAAAACGATGCCAATGCCTAAACTTACCGAGGCTTGAAAAGCCAAAGAACGTAGACGAGAATACCTTAAGCGTTACACACAAACGAAAAAACGGAAGGATTCCGTTCGCAAACGCAAGCATGAAGCCCGTCCTTCACAAAAGTACCAAAGTGGTTGAGAGAATTGAACTCTAACAAAGAGCGAATGGTGACTCTCCGAACCCCTTTCATGCAAATACGAGAACTGGGTGTTGATCACCAGTTAGGGATAAAAAGATTCATTGTAAACGTACCCAAGAACTTGCTCAAGACCGTAGACTGTCTTCCACGCAATATAAATGATTCATTCACGATTCGTGTAAAATTGAAAAAAAGAAAGCTTAGCCTTCAAATCATATTTCATGTATGAACTCGCGAATTCGAAACGGGTGTATGATGCAGGTTTAACTTTCCACCAAACACCATTGTACCCATTCGAAAATGTTAATATTGATACTTCGATTGGCTATTATTCAATGTCGATTCAGCCATCAAAAGAATTTACGCAGAATGTGCCTGAGCTGCATTTATATATGTCTGCGAAATTGTGTACCAAGCAGTTCAGGATTAACAGTTAAGGATGTCCAAGATGAAAACACAATAAAGTTCCCTTTTTAAAAAAAAGTAGACAACAACCATTTTGCCAATGGGTTGGGTAACCTGTGATCGTCTTGCGAGGATCACAATTTTCTTCCATTTTGTAGTGAATCGTATTTTTTATGTCTCTTTTAAAACGTTTTTCTACAAAACTATTTATTTAAAATCAAAGGTAATTGAATAGAATTTTTTTTTCTTGTCTTAATTAACTGTAACATTTTCATCCGCAATTCAATGTAATAATTTAAATTAGGTAAATAAATAAACCATTTCTGTTATATTACATTTATTAACATGATGTTAATTTACTTAATTTTAATAATATTTTAAACTTTTGATTTCTTATATTACAATTTGTAAAGTGATTGATAAAAACTAATAAGTTGATTGTTTGATAGCAACAAATTAATTTTTAGGAAGCAAAATATTAATAACATTACGTTACTTAAAACTGACTGAAACGTTGTATCATCAAAGATCTTATTAATGAAACAACTTTTTGTAACTTTAATTTATCACCCTCTGCACATTAGATAGATAATCTATAGAATAAGTGATTTTTACATTTTAGCGGTAACAAATGTAAAAAATATCAGTACTTTTTTATCTTCTTTTTCTTGTTAAATCTAAAGAAGGAAACAATTATGGTCGTTAAATGCAGCAATCAAATCAAAAATTATAGATTCGTAAATTAATTATTTGTTTACAAACTAATTTGTCGATTCAGTGAATAAATTTTTATTTAGAAATTTTTTTTCATATTCGTTGTTTCGTTTTCTTCCTTTCCTTGTTTCATTCACTTATAAGAATCACTTCATTCATTTATTCATTCCTAATTAAGAATCACTTACGAGATGATAGATGATAAACAAAATTGAAAACGGTCGTTTTTTAACGGAAAACATTAAATAACTCTACATCTGTCATCTTTATACACGAAGAAATGATTTGGTATACGGAATAAAAACGAATGGTCGTCATATCAGTGAGAAGTAGATATTTTGCTCCCACTAACGCTACTTTAGCTCAATACGCCTGAAAGTTTTCTTATAAATTGCAGTATCCCTAATAGGTGGAAAATAAGGTTAGCGGTACAGTTAATCTAAGACAAACGCTAGGTAAAATTTCTATTATTAAATAATTCTCGCGTAATGTTACATGATGTTTGCTACAGTCAACGTACTCTAACTCTATTATAATGTTATAAAACAATTTTAAGAAATGCCTAAAACTTCGCAACATTTAAACATATTTATTAAAATGCGTCGCTTCCTCGAATTTTTTGGAAAATGTAAAATATAGAAAATATTTTGGACCTATAATTTCTGACTTCAGACATCCACAGCCTCCATTTTCTTAATTCTCCCTTTTAACAATATTTCTTTTAAAAGAAAATTATTTTTGGAGACTTTAAAATTAAAATTCCCTTATCTATAAATGATGACTTAACAATATTGGCATGAAATTATTATTGTTTTGTCTACTCAAGTCAAATAAGTAAGCCAAGGCATGTAGTTTTTCCTAAAGTTTTGGATTAGTAGAATGCCTTGTATTTTAATTGATAATTATAGTTCCATTCTAAATACAAGTAACGTTTAATGACGACAGCGTTTGCATCTACTTTTTATTACAAATATTACGCAACTTTTGAACAAAATCAAATATTTGACAACTAAAATACCTTTTGCATGAAAAGGTTAGCAGCGCTAACAAGAATCGTAAACACGGAGCACGGTAGAAGCTGATAAAACAAAAGAGAAAGTTTAACTCAAATAAGAACCATATAATGATTATCTGCGGTTCCGTATCTGATAAGACTATGCTAAAAATCTGTTTTAATCATCATTTAAAACAAATAAAGGAGAAATAATTGTTTGTAGCCGACAGCAGTCGGTGATGTTTCAATTTTGTTTAACTTCAGTGGCGGATTTTTTTTTTTAAACGGATAAGTTACTGTGAATTTAGAACTGACTTAATTCCAATAATATTAATGCCTTAACAAAGTGTTTCCCGGCTTGAAGGGGCTCTATACCGAGAGAAAAACTCTTCATGACGAATTCTCTTTCACCTACATAAGTTATTTAAAATTTCTAAAATAGGAAAAGTCAATTTCGGATAAACCTAAGATAAAATAAGAAATTTCAAATGTTGTTTTTTTCTTCTTCATCAAAATACAAACAAAGTTATGGCAGGATAACTCAGAATTTCGCAGTGGGGAAATAATCCTGCGATTTTATTTCGATATTTTTAAAACATTTTTTTCGGCATTTGAAACTTAATCGTTTACACTAGGTTTACTAGAGCTCACTTTATTCTAAATTTTAAAGTATCATTGGAGGGAAAACAGAATTTGCCATGAAAAGTTTCTCCTGTGGTGTAGCGTCTTCTTAATATACATAACTAATAATAACAAAACTTTCCTTAATATATATCTTAATAAGCCTTGTCAAAAATATATACACATTAGCGATCGTAAAGAAATATTTAAGTGGAGGGGGGAACTCTATCGAATCACTAGTTGAGGAAAGCAGAACGAGAGAAAACAAAACCTGTTTGACAACAAAATCTAATTAAGGTAAGAGATGTTTCAAACAACGACCCTTCAACGCCCTACTGTCTCCATCAGCAATCAAACAGGTTTTATGTTTTCTGATCCTCCTTCCTCATTTGTAATATTTCAGTAGTGTTTTTTTTTCCGTTCCTTTTTCAAATGTTAATTCCCCCCCCCCTCAGTGGAAGAAACTTTCCAATGGGGTAGGTAGCATGGCAAATTATAATAGCATTAGTAAATAATTATAATCTTAGTTTCTTTTTTATTTTTTTTTAAAAAGCAGCAGAACATAACCGTCGTTGAACAATCGACCCAATTTTTGAGTTCACGACTACTAATGTTTAACTCCGTAGCCTTGTCATTTTGAACCCTGATCCAGAAGACAAGGGAACTCCTGTATCAAGTATTGGGAGAAATTTGCCATCGTGGAGGACTCTTTGATGGAACTAACCCACATTTGCGTTACATGGAGAGGAAAACCTCCCACGATTAGCCTAAAGGCAATGGGCTCTAACCCATGATCCATCTACAGCTGAGAATATTTTACGTCAGCACGGATATTTACGAGTATTTTACGTCCGAGTTTACTCGGGATAATAAATATTTGCAATATATATACATACCCGAGTTAACTCGGGATAATGAGGGAAGCGGTTAAAATGTTGCGGTTGTCTCAAGAATGCATTTCCAAATATATGGAATTTGTGGCGAAACAGTCGACTGAGTGACTTTGCACTTAATATCACGGGTCGTATCACCTTGAATTTACAACCTGCTTCTTTCATAAAACTGAGAATTTATGATGGGGAAAGGTCATCCTATTTTGTAAGATAAACGCACGTTTTTCTTATTTTCTCTATTTTTTTCAAACATTAAATTCCATATTTAACTACTCAAAATCAAAAGATGTTCTTCCATGAAAAGCAAAGAAAGGATAGAGCGTTTTCCTCCAAATTATTTGACTTAGATCCGAATTCCAGCAATGGCTGGTCGATAGGATTTTCGCTCATGGCTCTTACCCCGACAGCAGTACTGACATGAAATATATCCTCAATGGTAGACGAATCATGGGTTAGAAACCCCTTTCTATCGGGCTAACCGGGGGAAGTTTTGGGGTTTTTTTTTCTAACACAAATGGAAGTGAATTCCATCATAAAGTCCTCCACGAAAGCTAGTTTATCCCAATGCTAGATACAGAAATTTCCTTGCTTTCTGGCTTGATATAAATATACTAGTTAAGTAGTTGAGCATTGATACTCGTTCATTATAGAATGAACCAGCTGTTTCAAAGCCGGTAATTAAAAAAATTGAACAAGTAAAACTGAAGCCATGCTGGCACAGGGATAGAGAGCTAGCCTAACGAAGTGACTGAGGTTCGAATTTCAACAGTGGCTGATCAATACGAATTCTGCTCCCGGCTTGTAACAATCTTATTGGTAAACAAATCGTGAGTTAGAATCTTGTTGGGCTAACCGTGAGATAATTTCGTAGTTTTCGTCTCCATGTAACGCAAATGCGGGCTAGTTATATCACAAAGGCTAGTTTGCCCTTATGCAGTAATTTCCTTGTCTTCTGGATTGTCCAGAAGTGGACTGATCGTAAAGACACGTTTCCCAGCAGATCACCGAAGTCAAGCATCACTGACTGCGGTCAGTAAGCGGGTGGGTGACCACTTCGTTCAGCCTCCGTACGGACCGAGGGTGCGCGGTATTGGTTCTCGCTAAACTGTTTTATCCTGAAGTGCTCGACTTGGAGCGCTGGTCGTCGGACTACCAAAGCAGGGAAGCAATCCCCTCAGCAGAGGATTAAAATTGCGATAGCATACCTTCGGATCATCCTCGGGGATGTTTCCCAGATCGTCGCCAATAGAGCATTGTGCAGCTCTAGTATGACATAAATTATGTACCTACCTACCTGTCTTCTGTACTCAGTTTAAACTAAAAGGCTATGGAACTGAACATATTCAATAGCCGTAAACCCAAAATGGGTCTGCTTTTCAGCGCAGGCTGTAAAATAAAATAAAATAAATAAATAGTTCAGTAGCTATCTCGTAACCATGTTAAGGAACTAATTGACAGTAAAAATGAAAACTTTATATACAGTAGTTCTCATTTTTATTTTGCCCCCAGCCTTTCGTCTGCATTTTAAGAGCCCTCGCAAAAAAATTAAAGACAAAAAACGTGTGCATAATCCCTTAAATGCCGCATTGTTCCAGGTCAATAATCAATGTTATTTTTAAGATCGAATATCAGCGCTGTTCCATGTCAATGTTTATTTTCAATGTCATGAGTATGAAAGTTTAATTAACGGGAGGGGGGGGGGAAGCTTTCCCACCCTTGTTCCTTTTTGTTTGTTTTAATTCGAGCAATGTGTATAATTTTAATTTTCTCTTTTTTTTTTATAATTCTTCAGAAAACATCTGCAGTAAATACGTCAAAAAAGAAGAGTTCTAAATGAAAGTAAATTTATAGGCAATTAAAAGAGAGATAATTTAGCTTTCATTTGAGTAGAAGGCAAAGATAAGCTTCCTCTGGCTTCTGTACATTATAATTTATTAATATTCTCGACAACTTCCTTTTACACCAAAAATTGTTTTATTTTTCCCTTCATCTCTTGTGTCCACATCAACACTACGTCCAACATTATTGATTTTGATTGCTCATTTATACATTTCTGGTAAGTGAAACAATCATTATATATACTCAATTGTTTTTATCTCAAAATAGAAACAACGAAAAAAAAATATTATAATACATAATTATAAAATATGTATGCGATTTTCTATGATACGATATTACGATTTTCGGGGGTGATAGAAGCTTTTCATAAAAGTAATATTTTTCTGAAATAGTAAAAGTGAAGTTCCTACATTTCACATCTGATGGGAAAAGACACTATTTTCTCTTTTAAAATTTATTTGAAAAAAGTAGAATTTAAAATTTTTATTTTGATTCATTTTTACTTTCTTTTTTTAGTTTTGCATTTGTTAGTTACAAACAGAGCGTAAGTTTTGGCTACCAATCATCATCCATGCTAAAGTCGAAAACATAATTACAAAAACTTTAAAAAAAACCTTTAGAAATGAACATTATTAAAAATAAAATTTCAAATAAGTAAGTCTGCATGCGTTTCAAGAATTTTAACAGAAAAAAATAACAATAAAGATTACTTATAAAAGAAAGTCGACAAAAGAAACTTAAAAGGCTCTTTTTTTTCTTTATTCCGAATATCCTTTGTATAAAAAGGATTGTTTTTATCTCAAAAAGTTTTAATGAGGAACTTCCAGAAAAAAATGATTCATACAGAATTAATAATTATTTGTAAGTAATTTACATAATAAATTTAATTATTTTTAAAAATATATTCAGCGAAGCATTATATATAAAATAATAATAATAATTTGTAAACGATATATTGAATAACATTCATTCGTCACCAAGCCTAATCTTTTGACGCGGATGAGACACCGGTGTCTCTTTTATATATATTTTTCCGGGGCTCTAATTACTAAAAATATATTTTTGTATTTTTTAATTGTAATCTAATATTTAATGAGAAAAAAAATCTGCTAGATTATCGGAGTTATATTTGTTCTAAAATAAAAAATCCAAAAAAAAAAGGGTAGTTTAATTTTTTTTTTCATTCATATTCAAAAATTGGTTTCGTAAATTATAATTTTTTTGTTGTTGATGAATAACTGTTACTTTTAGATCTAAATAACTGTAAATAAGTGCAGATTAGAAAAATTAATGTTTGGAAGTAAGCAGTGTTTGGAGTTACAGTTCATTTACGTCGCACTAGAGCTGCACAATGAGCTATTGGCGACGATCTGGGAAACATCCCTGAGGATGATCCGAAGACATGCCATCACAATTTTGATCCTCTGCAGAGGGGATAGCACCCCCGCTTCGGTAGCCCAACGACCAGCACGCGAAGTCGACCACTTTACGTTAGAAAAGTTTAACGAGGACCCATACCACCGCACACCCTCGGTCCCTACGCTGACTGATCCAAGTGGTCACCCACCTGCTCACTGACCACAGCCAGTGATGCTTGATTTCGGTGCCATGTTTGGAAGATTTTACCTTTAACGCGGAAAAAGACACCGTATTTCATAAGGATAAATTATTAAAAAATGATACATTTAATATTTTTCACTTGACCTAATTAATACAAAATAATGAAAAAATGTATTAAAAATCTGTGTAATAAAAATTCTGCGTCAAAAGAGTAAATCCTATTTTTGCAATTTCAACGACTTAAATTTCGTTTTTAACTAGATTTTAAAAATATAATATTTGTCATTGAATCTTGATGGTTTATTGCAGCTTCTGATTGAATCAACATGAAATCTGAAGCAGAAATGGTCAGCAACAATGAAATTAAAACAAAGGGTGATGAAAAGAAGGGAGAGAAAAAGTTCTTCGCTATTGACAAGAAAATGTGGCGCTTTAAGCTCCATTTTTTTCTGTTTATAGGAGGTGAGTAATATAATGCAGTTATAATAAAAAAATATTCTACGTGAAAGTAGAAATTCCAATAATAAATACACCTTGAAAAAATAAATGATGCCTGTTTTTTTACTGGTATTGCAGAATAGGTCCAGTTTGACCAAACTTTTGAGACAATCGAGTCTAATACAAGGATACGTTTTATAAGTCAGTAGAAATATTTTCGAAAGCCTATTTTTAATCACAAAATTTTTAGGTGAATGTCTTTTTTTTTTTTTTTTTAATATTTCTAAAGTTAAAAAATAATAAGTTAAAAACTAAATCCATTATTAACTTATGAATAATAATATGCAAGTTAAAAAATAATATAAAATAGTTCTTACATCATTTTCCAAAAAAAAAAAAAAAAAAAAATCTTGCTTTTCAAAACTCATGTAAACCTTAAATGTAATGTGTTTTCGCTCATGCACTTCTTATATCAAAGTCTATAATTTATGAATTTCTCAATTATTTTGGATTTGTAAGATAAAATTGAGTTTTTTTAAAAAATTTATATAAAAAAATAAATATAGGGATTTGGGGTAGTATAATAATAATTGCAATCAAATCAAGGGACCGTTTTCGATGAAAAGCACCACGATTTTTTCTCCAAAACATATTAAGTACCAATCTGAAAAAGAAAAAAAATGTCAAGGAACTGTTTAATATAAAAATGTATCCTTTGGAAAAATGAGTGGTTCATCATAAAATTGCAATTAATGAAATTCTCAGTTCATTAGCAATTGATGGAAGAAACCTTTGTACAGTATTACAATGATTACAGGTTTATCAAAAATAAATAAATGAACAAAATTAAAAAAAAAAAAAGAAAGACAAATTGGATTATTTTTTTGTTGTGACTGATGATGAAGTGTTTGTGATATGGCACATATCGTAAAAGCGGGTGGGTTAAACTTTTTTAAAAAACAATTCAGTTTAATCGGTATTGCCTGATTGTTCAATTTGATTTTGTTTAAGTGTCTAATGTAAGCAAAATTAAATGGGTTTGAAGGTGAAGGTCTTACTCTAAATATGCCAATTAATAAGTAGAGATATTTATTAATAAGTACTAATTAATATTTTATTTAAGTTGCGAAATTAGACATAAGGCTGAATAAACATATTTTCTTTCCCGATTTTCAAATTATGAAAAACATGACCTTAACATAACTAAAATTAGCGATATGGGTTAAAATTCACTTTTAAGTGTTTCGAATAATATATTCACGCTTATTAGTGGCTCGGAGGAATGATGTCCATAAGTACGAAGCCCATGTTAGATAAGAAAAAATAAAGTGTTCTCAATATTCCTCCAGGTCTTCTTTTTTAGAGGTTTTTCTTTTCGTTTACTGCTCTTAATATCTAGCCTTAGAATCCTTGTCAAAAAGGAATCTGATCTCAAATTAAAGATTTATATTCTGTGTCTTAAAATGAAAAAGGTTTATTTCGATACCAAAACTGCGTATTTGCTAGTTCATTATAAGAGTATGTGGTCCATAACATTTACTGCTTAACTTTCCTTACAAATATCTGTTTGTCAAAGGAATAATTTGTTTCACTACAATTCATTAATAACCTAACACAAGTTATTACTTTTTAATACAGTATACATTACCATCGATGTATGAAGGGCTTGAGTCACTTTACAGAATGCTTAGGCACTCTAAAGAATGATAAATGTTCGTTTGGCAAAGTATAAAAATTATGACATATGAGAGGCGTGTTGTTTTCGTCAATTTCAACCTTCATCTATGAAAAGGCACCCCAACGTAAAATCGAGTTATCGTGTCTTATATACAAGGGAATTGGAATTGTACTTTTGTAGTGGTAGACACACTACAATACACCCCCACCAGAATTATATCTGTGATAGAATTCGATGAACGGATACCACTAGTTGATTCATTACTGTTTTGTGAGAAGCAAGGAGAGCTGTATTAAGATCACCGTAATTTTTGAGTGCTGACCGTGAGAGCTGTATTAAGTTCACGGTCGTGGTTGCTCCTGTGTTGCCTTTAGCAGTCGAGTGTACTGCAAAGCAACAGCGTGACGAGGGCAATGTCGCAGTCACAAGTGGACAATCCATCGAAGTAGGCGTGTTCAAATCGAAGTGGGAGTTTCTGTCAAGGTAGGCATGTTGACATCACGTCCGGGTCACCAATGGGGGGTGTGCTGTTATCGACAATGTCAACCTTCATCTATGAAAAGGTACTCCAACATAAAGTCGATTTATCATGTCTTATATACTCTTGGGTTGGAATCTTATTTTTTAGTAGTAGACTAACTATTCATACTTTACCTAGTCATTGTATCGAATTCCTGTATGTTTATTTACGAGTAATTGTATAGAAAGTCTAGGAAATGTGTGAAAGATCACATGTTTCATACCGATTTTTCATTTTGATTCAATAGAATATGGTCTACTACGTAAAAACAAAGTTAAACAAGAAATTGTTTTACTTAGTTATAAAAATATATATTTTTTCTTTCCAGGCATTGCTACTGTGTTTCCATACTTACCACATTATGCCAATAAAAATATTGGAATTTCTTTCACAGCCATTGCCATAATATTTATGGTGCAACAGTTTTTATTCATTGTCACAAAGACTATAATAGGTTATCTAGCGGATTATTTCAATCAACTCAAAGCAATGATCTGTATTTTGACTGTTACACAAGGTCTCAGCTTTGCACTCATTTTAATCATACCGAAAATTGAACACACTGTTACTTCCACTGCTAACAACTCATCGTGTTATCTAGAACATTTGGAAAAATTCTTCGATCCAGAATTATCATTTTTAAAAACTGATGATGAAATGATTTCTTTCTGTGGCGAGCTGGACTTGGAACAAAACCCTGTATTGAATTGTGAGCGTGATCTTTGTGACCGTGTGTGTTTATGCACCCAGATAAATGATAGCCGATGCTGTTTTTCTTTAAAAAAAAGAGGGAATTTCAGTCAAGAATATATTAAAAACCACACAACAATGCACTGCTCGTGCCCCGAGGAACCACCGGAAGATGCGACACAAATTAACGAATTTCTATCCTATCAGTTCTGGCTATTCGCTTTCATACACACTCTTGGAATGGTATGCAACAATGCAGTGTTCACACTCTCAGATACAGCCTGCTGTGAAAGTGTGGAGAAAACTGGCACCAACTTCGGACGCCAAAGACTGTGGGGTGCGATCGGATGGGGATTGCTGGCTCCTTTAGGTGGACTTCTGAACGACTGCACGGAGAGCTACATCCCATCGTGGATGTTCATGGAAGTATGTTTGTGTTTTGTGATATGGAACATTTTGAAACTAGAATTAGAAAAACCAACTTTTTCAAAAAATATCATGAAAGATGTCGGAACTGTACTGAAGTCAGGCGAGTTCTTGATTTTTGAAGCAGGCTTGTTGATGAACGGCATCGGAGCAGCTCTGATCTGGAGCTACTTAGTGATGTTCCTCATATCCATAGGTGCCAGCAAACTGTTATGTGGATTGTCTCTCACTGTGCAAAGCTTCCTAGGCACTTTACCATTGATGTACTTTTCTGGAGCAATCATAAAGAAATTGGGACATTTAAACGTTTGTTCTTTAGCTCTGATATTGTACACAGTTCGTTTTCTGTGGTACAGTTACTTGTACAACCCATGGTTGGTTCTGATTGTTGAATTACTCCACGGCTTCACGTATGGATTACTGTATACAAATATTGCATCTTTTGGCAAGGAGAGTGCAAAGCCAGGAACTGAAGCAACTACACAATCACTTCTATTTGGAACGCACGAGGGATTAGGTAAGTAGCTTTTCTTTATCAGTAATTTTTTAAGGTTTTTGATGATGTTTGCTTTCCTTAGGTTAAGTCTTTTAAGTAAGCTAGTGTTAACTTCAAAACGATTTAAATAAGCATATTTTGTACAGGAATATCTTTTTTTTTTTTTTTAAATGTGGCTAATTTACAAATGTTTCTTTAATTGAATTTTAATGGAATCCAAAAAAAAAAAAAAAAATAATGGTTGATTAACATTCTTTATCAATAATGTTTTAAGGTTTTTGATGATGTTTGCCTTCCTTAGGTTAAGTCTTTCAGTAAGCTAGTGTTAATTTCAAAAAATAACGATTTAAATAAGTATATTTTGTACAGGAATATCTTTTTTTAAAAATAAATAGTAGCTAATTTACAAATGTTTCTTCAATTGAATTTTAATGGAATCCAAAAAATTAAATGAAATATTTATCATTGATTAACATTCTTTATCAATAATTTTTCAAGGCTTTTGATGATGTTTGCCTTCCTTAGGTTAAGTCTTTAAGTTAGCTAGTAACTTCGAAAATTTTTTTTTAATAAGTATATTTTGTAGAGTAATATTAAAAAAAGAAAGAAAGAAAGAAAGTGTCTAATTCACAAATGTTTCTTTAATTAAATTTTAATAGAATCCAAAAAAAAAAAAAAAAAAAAAAACAATTTAATAATGTTTTATATGTTATCCTAAGCTAAATATATCATGAGCAAAGTGTGCAGGGAAAAATTAACATTATTTGAGATATAAGAACCTAAAGATTGTCATGTACTATAACAGGGGTGGCGAACTTTTATGTATCAACGTGCCCTTTTTCTAAAAATATTTTTAATGGGGTAATAGACGTTCCATCAAATAATTTCGACTTCATGATTATTGGGAAAATAATACTATATATTGTCAACTCAAAACTCTTCATTTACTACGTAATAAAATTTGCAATGTCCCAGTTTTAAGCGTAATTCAACTTTAAAGTAACATCAGTTTGACTTCTGTTGTTGCAGATCAGATGACAAATAGCTTATATTAGGGTTGTAAGATGTTAGTTTAAGCAGAATGCGTGCTGAACTGGAGTCATCTGCCTAACGGTTTCTTAGCCAGTGTTTAATGTTATTCATCTCTGAAAATAATTACTCGCTCACATAGTTAGATGAAAATATAGTTAAAATAGCACGATTCAGCTTCTTCAAACAGTTAAATGTGTCTGGTAACGAATTCCATGCTTCCAAAAAAAAAAAAAAAATTATTGGCATTCTTACTTATATTGCTTGACAATCTTTCTGTCAGCTGCATTTCAAATTCTTCAATTTACAACCAATCAAATTGAGACAAGCTCAATTTATCAAATGAAGTCACATCAGGATACATAATAAACTTGAGTGTTTCCGATAATTCTTTGAACTGAGAAAATCTCGCTGAAAATTCTTTGATTGAAGAATCAATGACAGAATCAAATCCTTTAGTGACTGTTTCTACGTCTGCTTTCACATGTATATCTAAATCGTTGATACTTTTTTTTCAAGTTTGAAAGTACTTGTAGTTTCTTGTAATAATATCATTCCTGTAAACATGCAGTTTAGCATCAAAAGAGCGAATGAGATCTATCCTGATGATAATCATTTTATTTGTGCATTGAAGCTTCACATTCAATTCATTGAAACGTTGGCATATGTCTGTAAAAAACATCAATTTTAAAAACCACATAACATCCAATAACTGTGGGTATTATTCAATTTTTCCCTCATTTGGCAGAAACAGTCTGATTTCTTCCAAGCAATCAAAAAAATCTTTGAAGATAGATTTTAATTTTAATGTTAATATGCTCCATCAGGGTGCGTAGCCAAATCTTGCAACAAAAAATAATCTCCTTTTAAGTACTTTTCAAGCACTCAAAAAACATTTTAAAGCTCTATATACATTAACAAAATGCAAAATAATTTATAAAGACTTTACATGATCATGATAAATTAACTAGTCTTTGATTAACTCCTTTTTTGATTATATTATCCAATAAAAATGAGCAAGAGATTTTAGAGGGTGGAAAATGAAGCTTGAAATTGAGAATATCATGCAAAATGCAGAAGAGTTGCACGTGAGAGTGCCATAATCTCACAGAACCCAGCTCACTATACGCACATGTGTACTCGCAAGTAATTAATCAAACCTGTAAAATGATTGGCACTTTCATACGCTATGGACAGATGGTGGTTAAATGAATTGCGAAAACGTTGAATAGAACAATGTGAAAAGCACGCTTTTGATAATACAAGGCAAAAATTGACATGGCAGAGAAAAAAATCTCATTTTCACAAAGGAAAAATTAAGCATTTTTTAAAAACAGTCAATGAAAAAAGCACCTTTAAGGGCTTAAAAAAATAAAAATAAGCACCTTTAAGCACTCTTTAAAAACGCTACGCACCATGTTCATTGTGAACCTTGTGATTGGTGGCGTGCTCCAAATATTGTGTCGCGTGCCATTGGTTCGCCATCCCTGTACTATAATATACAGGATCCACATATAGCATACAGGATCCACAAACAAATGTGGTTTTTAGTTATAAAAAATTATATTGATTTTAATATATTGATTTCAAGAACCATTGAGAGTGTACATTAGTATGAATTCATATTAATTTAAAATTGCCCATCATTGATTCTTTTAAAATGACCATGGTTTGTATTCCAATAAAAAGGGAAGAAAAAAGTTACCTTTAAAGATCTTATAGCTATAATATTATCAAATTTTAAGCAGTAGCAAAAATAGTTCATCTGAAGGATGCTAAAAAATTAAAACTTAAAAGTTGCCTTAAGTTTTATGACACTTAGTTTGGTGTGCTTTTCAGGTGGAGGTTTTGGCTGTGTTCTTGGCGGTCTTGGACTAGATCTAGTTGGAGGTCGTCAGACTTTCTTCATTGCCAGTCTCTTCACTGGATGTGGATTTTTACTTCACCAACTGAGCATCCGGTTGGTCCAAAGAAGAAAAGGAAACATAAAAATAACACCAGAGTTTACTCCAACCGTTGAAACTAATCATAAAATATAGCATTTCAATAAAAATTCATTGCTAGAAAATCAATTAAAATTATACGGCTTTTTCTTATTGAATTTCTTCTTTATGAATTTAATCTGAAGGAAAAAAAAAAAAACCAGAATATCAGTTTTGTTACTGAACTCATAGAATTTCATTTGAGAATAAAATAAAACTTGTCAACCAAGAAGCATATTCTTTAAATACTTTTTTAATGAAATCAACTGGTGCATCCAATAAAGTGCATAAGGAGTTTCGATAAAATATTTTACTATTTTAATCACAGAAAAGTAAATGACCCTATTACAAAATTCAATTTCTTTGCAACTTATATCTTACCCTATTATTAAATTAAAAGAAAGTAAATTAAATTAAACCAGAAAGTAAATTATAAAAAACCTCGTTGATTAAATAGCTTTTGAGAAAATATTTTTTCTTTGTCAAAATCACAAAACTAATTTTTTGACATTATTAAATGTTTAATATCAATCAAACTTAATATAAAAGATTAATAAAACATTTTCATCAAAAAAAATTAATAATCTAAGCCACATCAATGAAAAAGCATATTTCTTTCTCTTCTAAAGGAAACAAAACATAAACACTTTAAGATCAACATCATAAAGTCCTTTTAGGCTTTGCTCGCTGCAAAGTTCTTTTCCATGCCTGTTTCTTCACAGGGAATTGCTTTCTGTGACTTTCTACTTCCTCCCAGATTTCCTTCTGGTCCTCCTCTGGTATGCAACGTCTGTACTCTTTCATAAGGTCATAAGCCTCAAAAGGTTGCTCGAGAGTTCGAGCATGAGCAATTGCTTTCTGGCTGACATGCTCTTTGACATTTTCGATGCCTTTCATGTTTTTTATTTCCCACCTGTGACACCAAGGGGGTGGTTTCAGCCTCACCTGAAAAAAGAACCAAGAAATGGAATATGATAAGACATTGTCCTTCCAAGAGCCCATTTAAATATAACCTATTCATATTTTGGCAATTTCAATTTCAGACTTCATCCAAAAATAAGCAAATCACAAACCCACTCCCTGCTTATATAAGTAAGAAGTACCCCATCTTGTTTCATTTTTTTTCTTTACTGTTGCAGGGGTGACTGTTAGCCCAACTCAAAAATCCCGAAAATTTCATGAGTTTAATAATTATTGACGCATTTCAAAAAAAATTTCTTATAAATTTAATTTTTAATTAAAGGTCTTTATAAATTTAAATCATTGATATTTTCAAAACGTGAAATTCTAAATAAATTAAATGCAGCATAATTTAAATGAATAATTATGTAATAAGTTTACTTTTTATCTCTAATCACATCTATTGTTATGCCAGAAAAATATATTTACAAATGAAAGATGCCGAGGATGAATTCTAGTTCTAATATTTTTAAATGAAATATACAAGAATTTTTACAGATAAATGATTTCTTAAAATTTCTGGACCTTGGATTTCCAGAAACTTCCGTATCGCTTTTTCCGGAGCACAATCCTGATTTTAAAACATTTTTAAGCAAAAGCATCAGCTATACCCCTCTTGTCTGCAAAAAATATTAAAATCTCTAAGAGTTTTAAATGGCCGCTAAGCTAAGACTAAGCAAGTAGTATTTATTACTCAGCCGCCCCCTTATTTTAGACAAAGGAAAAAGTAGATCTTTTTTGTCAACCACATTATCATTTCTGCAATTTAAGTAAAGAACATTTCCTATATTCAGGGGTGATAGTGACATAAAATGAAAAGCTCTAAAAATTTTATGAGCAAAAAATTGATATCAATCTATATACCATACATGTTTCGTATTTAACATAATTTTTTTAAAATAAGATTTATAAATAAATTATCTACCAGTGATGAATATCACACCTTTATAGTAACTAAAGACTTACTCATACAAGAACCACGATTTTGGATTTTTATAACTGCGTGAATATGAATCGCAATGTTAGATTTTAAAAATTGCGTGAATTTAAATCACAATATTGAATTGTAAAATCGAGTGAATACGAATATGACGTAAAATTTTTTTATGCCATGTGGATACAAATCGCAACGTGAACTTAAATTAAGTAAATACGAAAATCCATATTACATATTCAAACCGCTTGAATAGGAATCGTGATACTTAATGATTCTGGAGCAGTTTCAAATATTGAAAATGGCAAAAATATATGAAACCAAAGGAATCAATTGCGCATTTCGCCAATTTGCAGAGGAATCACATGCATGTAAGCGTCTCATTAGTGGGAATCAGCGAAACTTTCAAAGTTTGAAATTTAGATTGAGGAATTCCAGGAAAATTTTGGTGAATTAAAAGTTTTTGATTGCCGAAAATTTGAGAACCAACGGTCTTAAAAAATGCGGAATTCCGTGATGTTTCCAGAAATATCATATTCCCTGCTCCTAATTTTTAGACCCAGAAGGATAATACGAAAAATCTGGAACTCCAGGATACCCCAGGAATATAATCAATCATTCCTGTACATTCTTTACTTAAAAGATTATTATTTGATTATGAATCCCTATCTTTTTTTAAAATAATTTTTTGCCAGATATACCCATGAAGTCAGATCAGAATTCAGGTATAATTGCTATGGGTTTTTATGTGATTCTTTAAATTTCTATTTTTTTAACACAATATTATTTCAAAACTCAGAATCAGAAATTTGGTTAAAAACAACAGTGCAAAGATGAGGAAAAACAGATTTTCTCCAAAGATTGTTGAAAACTCGGACAAGAACACATAAAAAATTGTTCAAGGTCAATTCTCAGATTGATTTTTTTCATAAGTATTAAAATATAAAAGCATGTGAGATTGTAATGAAAAAGCTATAAATATGGTCGCTACCCTAAATTTATTAGTCACAAATGGCAAATTGTATTTTACAAGGCTTTTATATTATATCTACATAAATATATAATTAAATTAAAAAAAAAGAGAGTTTAAAAACAAACAATAACTATGCACCACCCTTTACCATAATAAATCTTCTTTTAACCTACTTCAAACTAATCTATTTTTTTAAAAAAAATGTTATGGAAATTATCTCTAAAGCAATATTTACATCTAGAACCTTTCTAATAATCTGATTACAAAGAGAAAAAAACTAATTTTTTTTTTCCCCCTTCTTAAGATTCTTTCTTTGTGAAATTTTTCCGACAGAAAAAATAAAATTAATGTAATAAAATTAATTTTATTTCATTTTTTAAACTATTTAAAGTCATTCTTTAATGAATCAATACATAAAAATTTATTGTAAGAATTCACATTACTAGAAGTGAAGTTACTTAAATATTTTTTTCAAATATAGTATGTTTATTTCACATAAATTGCAAAATTATTAATAATTGTACATTAAAATTGCAAATCAGCATAGAGCAGATGGAAAAAAAAATTCAAGTCATGAAGTAAATGAAAAAATAAAAAGCTGCAAAAGAAAGGGCCAAGCAATGAGAATGAAACATATAAAATAAATAGCATAATCAGCATCCATCATTTAAAAGAATGATAATAAATTAAATGAATGAGAATAAAAATCAATCAGAAATTCTGTCAATTTGAAATAACAACTAATGAACAAACAAAAAAATCTCTTTTTCTCAAGAAATAACAGTAAAAGCTATAAAAATAACTAAAAACTACTAAAGTTTTTAAAAGTCACTAATACAGGAAACAGTAAAATTATGAAGATAACATTAATTGTACCCTTTAGTGAACTTATTTTAGTACAATCAAATACTTTTCAAAAAGTTGCTGAATAGTTTCATATATAACTATATGAAATTATTCCACTATAATATTAGAAATTATTCGACTATTTTAATATTTTTTTCAGTAACTGAATTTAAATAAAACCCCAAAAGTACATCTAATTAGTAATGACTGAATGCTCATTGTGATTATCAATAAACAGACTCGACATAAAAAATTTTCAAATTTATTAAATATGAAATTCCTAATTTTCAACAATCAAAATTAAACTTATTTTGCAAATCATAATTTCATTTACAAACAGCCTATTAATTAAACACTTCAAAAAATAACAATTAATAAAAGAAATTTTGTGAATAACAAAATAGCATACTAAGCGTCTAAGTAAAAATTATACTAAGCGACTAAGTAAAATAAAAAAAAAACATTTTCAGTCTTTAATTTAGAAACTTAGGTACCATTCTATTTCGAAGGACATAAAAATAATTTACTAAATTACCTATATTAGACAACAACTATCCCCAGTTACAGAAGCAATATTGTCATCAAAAATAGTTTGGAGAAATTTTCATATTTTTTACCCAAAGTGGAATATTATCCCTACTTCATTTTAATAATTAGTGGTATTAATTACAATCACAGAGTAGAAAAAAATCAATTATTATTTTGCAAATATGAAAATTTCTGAGTCATATTGGGGAAAAAAAAGTATTTTTACACACCTTTAAGGGATTGACACGAATGGGATCACCCGGAACAATAAACTCCGGTTCCATGTTGAAAGGGAAGGTGCTAAACTCTGGTGGTGCATCTCGAAGGTAGTAAAGCTCATCATCAAGTCTCTTCTCCAATCTTAACACTTCTATGGATAGCAGTGAAGGATTGTACATATCATACAAAATTTCAACACCTGAAAGATAAGTCTAATATTAATTAATGCTGCAAAAAAAAAATAACTTTATATTATAATAATTCACAACAAAAATTTTTTGCCAATGTAACCAGTTTCAACATTATTAAAAAATCAAAACTTTTCAATATATTTTTTTGCCTGTCCAGATTCTAATAGTACTTCTTAAGTATTCGTATTCTTACTTCTATTATTAGTACTTTGTATGTATTAGTATTTCTTAATTTTGCCCTGAAGGAAAAATTAAGAAATTTAGGACAGGGGCCAGTTGTAGAATTTTTTAACAGTAGCCACTTTCTAAAACATATGGCCAGTTTTTACAGGGTGCATAGCCAGATTTTTCAACAAAAAATAAGCACCTTTTAAGCACTCAAAAAATATTTTTACTCGCTTTCCAAAAAAAAAAAATCATAATTAGGATCTGTGCAGTAATAATTTTTTTATTATTATTGTTTAAACTTCTTAATTTATAAAGATAAAATCAATAAAATTCAAAAACATTTTCGAAAACTTTACATAATCATGATAAAATAACTAGCTTGTGTTAAATATTGCAGAGAAAAGTGCGAAAATTATGAATATTTTGAAATTTAGAACGGCAATACATACGGCAAAGAAAAAATTCGATTTTTAAAAGATAGAAAATTAAGCAATTTGTACAAACCCCAAATAAAAATAGCACCTTTAAAGGCTTTTAAAAACGCAAATAAAAAATAAGCACCTTTAAGCACTTTTTAAAAATGCTACACACTCTGTTTTAAAATTTGTTTTCTTAGAATTAAAAAAAACATTTGATATTAATAATGTAAGGCATTTCTTTTGAATCTCACAATATGGTAAACATCATCACAAGGCTCATCTCTAAAGTGAAGAAACTTTTAAGAATAAAGAAATTTTCAGATTATAAATAATCATTATCCTGTATTTATTAAAAAAATAATTATATAATGCATGTAGGGTACATTCAGAATCAAAAAAGTGCCATCGGCAAATCGCTAATGTTTAGTTCCCTGAGGGTGATGTCCCACAGTAGTATTGCTAAAAATAGTGCCACATTCAAATAAAGCCTAAAACAATTTCAAAGTTGTAAATCATTATTTTTTAATTTAGCCACCAAGTGGTAATAGGAGTGAAAATAAATGCATGTTAAATGAATAAATTAATGTTTATTAAATATGATCATTTTAGTTTTATTACTTTTATAATTATTAATTAGATTTGCTTAGTAATGCAAAAAAATAAGTGTGAGTAAAAATGATAAGTAATCCATACATAATATCATAAAGCAATGGGATAACCATATCATAGGTATCATGTCAAAAGAGAACGAATCAATTGTGTAAAACTCTAGATACCATAACTAAAATTAAGAACTTTTAGTGGTTGAGTTTCTGACCAATAGGATTTGATCACTCTTGGTCCAAGTTAACATGGATATGATTAGCTACATGTATTGGCTCGACAATATTTTGCCCATAACGGTAACAGGCATTTAAATGATTTGGGTATATGACTTCAGTTTTTTCTAATTTTGATTTGGTTACTTTTGGTAATATATCCACATTATAACTTTTTTCATAATGCTTCAGAAGGCGATCAACAGAAAAGAACAGTTCAATATTTTGAAGAATGTTAATCAGGGTGCATAGCAAAATTTCTCAACAAAAAATAAGCACCTTTAAAGTATTCAAAAAATATTTTAAGCACTATATACATTATCAAAATGTAAAATAATTTTCAAAGACAATGCATGATCATGATAAAATAACTAGTTTCTAACAAAGAACTCTTTTCTTGATTATATTAGTCATTATAAAAAGATCAAGAGATTTTTCGGTTCAATATCAGAGGGTGGAAAATGAAGCCTGACAACAATCTCACTGAACCCAGCTCTGTAGACGCACATGTGAACTCTCAAGTATTTCATCAAACATGTAAAATGATTGGCACTTTCGCATGCTATGGACTGACGGTGTGCCGAAATGGATTGTGGTTGAATGAATTGTAAAAACATTGAATAGAACAATGTGAAAGACAAGCTTTTGCATAATATGTGGCAAATATCGACAAAGTAAAGAAAAAATCTCACTAACAAAAAGGGAAAATTAAGCACTTTTTGAAAACACCTAATGAAAAAAGCACCTTTAAAGGCTGTTAAAAAATTAAAATAAGCCCCTTTAAGCACTTTTTAAAAAACACCATGCACCATGTTAATTCTCTGCAAGAGCTCTAGCACCAGGATGACAATGTATATGATATTGTATAATTATTAACAAGTTTCATTTAACACACTGATACAATTACGATGCATGCCATAAAACAATGAAGTTGAATTAATAACATATTATATATTACTTTTTACAATATCAGAAGGACAATTTTAGTAAGAAAAACATCTTCAATATGATTTAAATAGTAAAATGCCAATTTCAATAATTAAGGAATGACAAAACTAAAAGTTTAATTGCTTGCCTTTTACGTAAATAAAATTTATATGTAATGCATTGATAGATAAAGAAAAAAAAAAAACTTATATTTTAAACAAAAAGCTTTCACAAAAAATTTTGGAAGAAATTTTTTTTATGAAAACAAAATATGTTACTTAGTTTGTCTACCTATTTAAGTCTATATAATTTAAGAAGGTTCTATTCACTCTGAATAGTGAACAATAGGAAGTACTAGGTGACTCAACATTGCAATAAGAAAGGAAAAAATTACAAGTAAAAACATAGCACATACCTGCCAACATTAGAAAAATAAAATAACGGAGATTTTACTAGCGAAATTTTTTAGGCTAAGAGCAAAGTTTTGATACATCATGCATGTCAAAAAGAGAAATTCAAAATTGGAAATAATATAAGCACTTATATTTAGTGAAGTAAAAAATATGTATATAAATCATAACCTAAAAAAATTTTTTTTAAACCATTATATATAATTACTTAAACTATTAACACTTAACGTACTGCAGTACTGGCAATAGCACTATCTGTTGAGGAATAAGAGACAGATTTTTGTCCTCAGCGGATATTTAATTGTTAATTTTTCATTTTTAAAAAATTTCTTCAACAAATACGGAGAAATTTGAGAATAAACAGGAGATAGATGTAAAATACAGGAGTCTTTGTTAAAAAACAGGAGACTTGGCAGGTATGTAGCAGTCCTCTTAAAAAAAGAATTCATACCCTGATGATCAACGACATTTCTTAAGACAAAAGTAGCCCTGAGTCCAACGTAGCTTCGTGCAATACAGATTCCCACAAATCTATTCTGCTTACCAGGATCATACTTATCAGAAGCTGTTACAGCCAGAATAGATCCTGCAACACACACTATCAAATACAGGATACAAGTACTAATGCATTTAAATAGATTATCACTTAGATGCTCATTGTTATGTCATAAATATGTTAATAAAGCCAATGTATTAAAAGAACTATAGAGATCCCTCTTCATATCACTTATTTTTAGAGAGACAGAAAAAAATGTGATACATCCCAATGAGTGATATAATGAATGTTCATATAAAATAAGTGGAATTTTCATGTTGAGTAAATATATATATTAAAACTACTTCATCAATTAAAATAATAATACACAATTATCAGTTATTTCTACTTTCTTAATTATAATCACAAGAAAAGCAGCAGCAAACATCAGACTTGTCAGATGAAAAGGAAAACTTATCAGATGAAAAGTGATAATTTGGAAAATTGCCATGTATATTAAAAAGCATCAGCTTATAGATCTATTAATAAAATAGTAAGTTCCACCTCTGAAACAAATTGAATAGCTTTTAATTGGTTGTCTTTTAATTTTTGTTGTCTTTAATTATTCTTGATTTAAATAAAAATGTGTTTCATTTTGCTTACAATGCAAATTATCTCTTTTTAAAAAAATTTTTTTTTTTAGAAATTTAATTAATATTAAATTTTTTTCCTTTCCATTATATTTGGTATTTCAAAAGTTTTTGGATACGCAAAGTATTAAGAAATTTCGAAATTATTATTTTTTATATTATCATAGGCATTTTTCATGTATTTGGCAAATTGACAAAAAAATTAAAAATAAAATCATAAAAATTATAATTTTTATCACTCATGAATCTTGAGCAAATAATCAATTAATTATCTTAAAATATCTAAAAAGAGTGTAAACTTTTAAACAAAATAAAGTTTTAAAATTATGTTGAATGTTAAAGTCAACTGAATGTTAAAGTCAACTAACTCTCATTTAATTCAGAGTTTATAGATATAAGCGGGGGAAAAAAATTTCTTAAAAATCCTTGATAAAATATTTTAATTCACAATAATTTCAAGTTTCTAATGTCAGTTCTTTTTGGCACATCTAAAAAAAAATATCTACATACATTTTGAATGTTACACTTAGGTGGTTGTAACTGCTTTAAAATAGTAATAGAAATATGAAAAAAGCAAAACATTGGCACAATCTTGTATTTTATAATCCAATTTCTAATAATAAAAATCTTATTTAACTACTTGAAAACTTCTTAAAACAAGTTTAATAACATGTAAAAGTTAATGTATTTAAAGAAATATTCTTGGAGTTGGAAAAGTTCTGGTTTAAGTTGCATTTTGAGGAAGTTAATCTCTGAATATGTCAATTTCAAAATGCATAGTAATATTTTTTTTAAAGCACTTCTAATATTTTACTTACCAACATAGAATTCTGGGATATTTATAACACTGCGTCTTTTTAACATATCTTCTCGTTCAAGTTTTTCTCTAATTTTGTTTCGAAATTCATACCTAGGATCTGGCAAAAATTCTGGATAAATAAACCTAAAATTATATTTTTAGCATCAGGCAAAAAGGAGTATTGTCAAACTAAAAACATGAAATAGTTTAACTGTGTAGAATAAAAAATAAAACCTGTGCTCAGCTAAAGTATTGTCAATTTTTTCAGTTTTAACTTCTTTCTTCTTATAGGTAGAAGGTTGTTGATCTGTAGAAAAATATCTCCCTATAAATTGAATAATTTATTATTAATTATTATTGACAAAATATTATCCTTTATTAAACAAATCTGTTTTTGACTATACAAAATGAACCATATAAAGTTTTACCCTTCCCAAATGAAAAATCTTTCTGCAAAAACTCTAACGTTTTGCGACAATGTCGCCGTGTTGCCTCAATTCTGCTACGGGGAACTCACATCATGTCAGAAACACCAAATAAGTGGTGCAGTTAATTTTAACAAAAATTGTCAAAAAATAGAATGGGGCAGATGAACCATACTAAAGGGAGGGAGAAAAAAAGAAAAATCAATTCTATTTTATAAGATTTCAATGCTATTGAGTTTGATATTAACGAGTATTTATGAAAAAAAAGTTAGGGAATTCTTTTTTAAAAGTAGTTCTTAATTTATTTATATTAAAATACATAAAAATGAAAACTGTTGAGTTAGATACTTTTTGATAGATTAATAATTATTACATTTATTCATTATAATAATAGATTTTATAGATATGCAGAAGAGCTGAACTTCCTATGCCGGTTGTCTAGATTTCCGTATTGTGATCAGCGGCAGAACAATCTCAAAGTCGCAAAAAACGGAGAAAAATATCATTAAAGAAGGGGGCAAACTCGAAGCCACCTCCCCAACCAAATAAATTATAGCAAGTTAATGAACTAATCCCCAACGTTGTGATCAACAAAATCAAAAGTAAATTATAAAACACAAAACTCATTACTAGTACAGGTGACTGAAGACAACTGCTTCACATTTCGGGAACAAAATGATTTAAGTAACACAGTTAAGGACATGATACTTAGACTTAGTTAAACTCAAAATAAAATTTTCATTGTTTTCCGTGATAACCTCTCGCAGCTTGTTGGGTGTGCATTGTTTTTCTAACTTTTGAGCTTCAGTTAAAGGCGCTTTTAGCTTTCATGTAAGCCAAAATTGACAGATATGCAGCTTACTCAGCACAGAAAAAAGTAGTCAAATACTTCCTGTTTAATAAATAAATATATCTCAGTCAAAAGAAAAAAATAAAATTATATTTGTTGAAGTTTTCTATGTAAAAATTAGTGTATTACATTTATTTTTCTTCTACGTACTTCTTTATTGATACCGACTTTATTTACTCAAATTAATAAATTTTTTTCCAGTTAACAGCTTCTGTAAAAAGTTTTCGATCAAAGGTCAATATAATTATATATTTTAATGTGTCTAAATTATTTATATCACAGACAGTGACGCCGTTATGCTACTAAAGGATCAAAATATTACGGATGATCATAGTTTATCTAATGAGGAAGCAATTGTGAAGCTAAAAACTGCTATTAAAGAAGAACTGGAAAAAGACAAGGTAAAATAATAAACTACACACTGATTCAAGTATACCATATTTAAAAGTAAATTTCCTAATAATGTTTTGTATAAAATTTTGCTTCGCTGCTCGAACCTTTCTTATTTCGGAAATTTTCTTATAATTCTTACAAAAGACAGGGTAAATGACTTAAAAGTGAGATTTCCTAATAATATGTAGATTCAGATATGTAGATAAAATATTTATGACTGGTTTGTTGTGGCTCTGTTGTGACATAAAGCAAAGTTTTCTTGCTAATAATAAGCTATTTTCATAGCTGTTGTAATTTTGCATCAATGGTTTTTGACTATATCAAATATAGCTATCGTTCTGTACACCAACTCTGAAAATGAGCCAAAGAGCCTGAAGAAAAACCTTAGTTTCTTGAAAATTTAAATTGTTTGTGTTTTAAATATTTAAATAGTTACTCTAATAGTGCTTTATTCGTTCTCATAAAATTGTGAGAGATTGAGAAATTTTCATTGATTTCCATAATTTTCATCCACATTAAAAAAATTAGCCAAAGTGGCAAGTTTTAGAAAAGTTAATAATTTTTAAAATATCAGAGTTGCCAGTCCATAATAAAACCAATATTATTTATGAAATTATAATATATTCCATACCATTCTGGTATATTTCATAGCTGTATGTGTATATATTTCTTTAAGATAGCTTTAGGTGCTTTGCTTTAAGTTTTCACTTCCTTGGCAAAAAAGTTTTTACTTTTTTAGAAAAAAAAAACGCTTTTAAAGTATGTCTGTTATCATGCTTAAAAAGTTTATGCCAAATTAATATTATACCAAAGAAGTACCTACATTAAGTTCAGGAGTCTGTCCAGGCCAAATTTACTACCGTTTAGCGGTACCTTCACAAATTCAACTTTTACTTAAAATTTCATTTTTGTATCCCGTAGGAAATGATAAATCCATATTTTTGTGTTGATTTTTTAATATAATTTTTAAATTTCTCAAATTATGTCAAAATTTTCACAAAATAGAAGATACCTCTCAGAAAAACCTAGACAGACCCCTGAAGTTATAAAGTTAAAAGTTCATCTTTGTGTAATTAAATGTTAAGGTGCATTTTATTCGTATTATTCCTTAACCTTCCGTTAGTCGCGTGCTCCTCACGGGTGCATCCCTACTGCACTTCCACCTCCTTTGCCGTCAATAGATTTTTCCGGGGGTCGAGCCTAATGTTATGTTCCTAACTTTGGATTACTCAAATGTCCGTGTAAAAAAGACCTTAGAACATGTCGATGGAGAGTTGGAACCGCTCAAATCACCCCTCTGGTGCAGCGCAACCATTGACGCAAGTATTATGGATATAATATTTTTATGAATTAAATATATATATTTTATCTCATTTTCTGTCCTTCTCAACGTAGCAGGTATAAATGGTCAAGTTATGTACACAGAAAATGGTTACGGAGTAAAAAACCGCAGAACCTTCTTGCGTCAATTGGTTGAACATCTTGTGATGGAGGAAGTGATCCGACGCGGGAGTAAGAAAAATTTATCTTCGGTACTTCGCTAAATAAGTTTTTTGATATTTATCTCTCTAAAGAGTCTTAAATTGGTAACATTTAACTATTTAAACTAGATTAAATTTCAATTGGCTTTCAAAAAATCAGAAACACCTCATAGGTGCAGCGCGATTAACCATGTCGGAAACAAGTGAGCGACTAACGGAAGGTTAAATGGTATTTTAAAACAAAGCTAAAAAGTGGAAGAAGTCAAATGTAATGTTGACGCAAAAATTTAACATGCGTGCTTCCGCAAGCTTATTAGTTTAACATATAATACCTTACTCATAATTAGGACTGGGTGATAAATCGATGCATCTGAAAATATCGATTTTATGCAATCATCGCCGCTCCAATGTTTGTATTGTCAAATTTTCAAAGCATCGGAAATTGTGATTTACTGAGATGGGTACGATATTCCCCGACGTATTGTTGACATGGATGTATACACACGGGGTGTTGAGCATTGTTCCCAATAATACATCGATGTCTGCAAGAGTATTTTCCTCCGTAAGTGTGCAGTGATAGCTGTGGCAATGATCGTTATCTTTCCCCTTCTTTCTTACATGGTGACTCATCATTTTGCTGATATGATGAATCCGAATAAGAAGTGAAGTGTTGTCGAATCTCTTAGTTATGGAAGGGTTTTCTTTTAATTGCGTGTGTGCAAATACTGTTGATTTTTTTTTAACAATCAATCCAGTCGTTTAATGTTTTTTTAGCTGCTATTTTGCAGACATCTACATCTTTAAATATTAAAAGTGCAACGTCTATTTAAAAACTTATGAATTTACTAAATATAAAACATTAGTATACTGAAACATCACGATGCGTCGTCAAAATATCGCAAGGTTAGCCAGACTATACATCGCGATGCCAAAATCTTAACATCGTGCAGTCCTACTCATAATCACTTACAATGATCAAACTTAATTGTGCTTGTCAGTGTATTGTCATTTCGACCTAATTAAGACCTGAATGAACGTATGATTTATGTCAGTTTCAGAATGACTCTGAACGAAAGATTCCTGAATGGGTTAAAGATGCCTTTCATCATAAAAGCAGTCATTCTACATTTATTTGGACTAGTGCTGCTGTCCTGTGTTTTGATATATTCTTACTCACCATTTATCAAATTTATGAAGATCAAAAGTATGTATATTTTTCCACATTCACTTTCAAAATAAATAAAACTGCATAATAGAGTGGTAATTGTGTTGCAGAGTGAAAAACCCTGAAAATTTTATGTGCAAAAAATCAATATCAATTTATTTATAATACATGTTTTATACTTAACAAAAATTTTTTTTCAATAAGATTTATAATTAAGTTAACTACTAATGATGAATATTGCATCTTTATAGTAACTAATCTTAGTTCTTACAGGAATCGCGATGTCGGATTTTCAAAATTGCCTAACTGTATTATTTTAAAATTGCATGAAAACGAATCGCGATGTACGATTTTTAAACCACATGAAGACTAATCGCAATGTGTAGCTTTTAAATGAGGTAAATGGGAAACTCTATGTTTGATATTCAAACTGTGTGAATATGAATCACGGTATTAGTGGATTCCGGAGCAGTTTTAAATATTCAAACTTCCGAAAATCCGCCAAACCCAAAGAATCAATTGGTGGATTTCTGCCCATTGGAAGAAGAATCACGTGTATGTAATTGTCTCTTTATCGTAAATTATTTTATTTTTCAAAATTTGGATTTTAAATTGATTAATTCCAGGAATATTTCCTTGGATTATAAGTTTTTGATTTGAGAAAGTCGGAGAACCAACGGTCTTGAGAAACGCAGAATTCCGCAATATTCCCAGAAAAATCACATGCCCTGCTCTTAATTTTTTCACCCGGAAGGATAATACGAAAAGCCCAGAATTCCGGGATACCCCCGGAATACAATTACTCCTGATAATAAAAAGTCTTTGCTTCACTACACTCTTCAGAAAGTTTATTTAAGAGGTCCCTATAAAGTGGGAGAAATATTTCTTGGAAAATTCCCCTAAATCTCCTCTAATTGGTAATTAAAAATTTAAAGTATAGGAAAGAGTGAGCTGAGGTGAATCAAGAGTATATCATGATTTATACAACTATCAAATGCTGAAAAAATATTTTCAAATTAAATAAATACAAATTATTGCAGGATAACTTCCCCGCTGCATTATCTTAAATTATCCTGCCATATTTTTTTTGTATTTTCAAATTATTTTTGTTTACCTGAACTCTCTACTTTAAATGTTCAATCACTTATCCCAGTAAAAGTGAGTTTGATATTTAACTTCTCTCCTACGATGTAGTGCCTTCTTAAGTTAATAGGGGTTTCATGAGGCTGGTTCTTCTCTCTTCAGTATTTGCATCAGACATTGTTTCTAGCATCATTTTATTTCCTTATCTTGGGACTTATTATCATATATTTTCTTACCATAATCAGTATTTTCTAAACTATTATCATAGCAGCATCTTGTTCTGCTGTTATTAATCTATACATTTAATAATCTGTATTGTAAGTATTGTAAAATGTCTTTCGCTGAAATTTTTTGTGTAAATACCAACAAAGGCTATTTTAACATAAATTTTTTATGAGTAAAACTGCAGTAGTTATTGTTCATCTGTATAAAGATATTTATCTTAATGCATATCAGCTTTTTTAATTTTTAAAGCAAAAAATTATTTAATAACTTTATTAAATAATATATGTGCGCAGATCAAATTGTTTTACTTGAATTTGACTTCACATACATTTTGAAAAGTAGTTGATTGCTCTTCATGCCATTTTATTCATCTTAGTATGAATGAAATGGTTGTATAAAATTTTAAGACTAATAAAACCTCATTACCCTAAGTACTAGTAAGGGAACACACACACAACGAGAACAATTTCATTAATTTTATGCATATGTTTTTGCCAATAAAGAATATTAATTTTTGAAAAGTTATAAAAAATAATTTAATTTGTATTTTTTTTAAAGGAAAGTGAAAAATAAAATTGTTAGATGTTAAGGTAAGCGAAGTCAACGGTAAATTTTAAGGAAAAATACTCGACTTTCATATCAATATAATTTTATTTCACTGTCTATATAATATAATTTTATATCCGTGCAGAATCAATAGAATTTTATTCCACATTATTTATTATTATTATTAATTTAAAATATAATTTTTATATAGTTTTGTTGGTAGTTTAAGGTATTTTTCCTTTAGATGTTTTCTAGCTTTGAAAAAAATTGCCACAATTAAAATTATAATGTAACATATATATTATAATTATATTACAGAGACTAAAAATATTAGATTTCTTAAGTAGGACTGTGTGATATATTAGAAAAAATATCAATGTTATGCAGTCATCGTCATTCCAATATTTAAATTGGAGTTTTTCGCAGCATGATTATTTTTTAAAGCATGAGGTTTTCTAAGAAATTGAGTTTTTTTTATATAAATTTTTCTCTTTCTCCCAAAAATATAAAAAACCAAATTTGAGTGGACGAAAAAACCTGAAAGTTACACATGGTTTTTGGCATCAATTGTTCTTAAGTTTTCAATCCTTTCTCAATCCATCATATTTATAAATGCTGGTTAGAGTGGTAATACATTGAGATGCAAAAATTTTAACAATGTCTTAGACACTAATTTATTATAGTCTGATTCTATTATATATTGGACTATAATTGTATGTGAAAAATTAGCTTAAACTTTATTGACTCTTTTGTATGTTTATTGTGATTGGGTATGATTTTTCTATAAAATCTCCCACTTGAATTTGATTAAAATTATAGAATTTCTGATATTTTATTAACAATTTATTACATAAAAGTTTAATTATATAAACTGGTAACTTTGAATTTTAATAAGTAATTAAAAAGTAAACATTTGACATACTTGAAAAAAATATTTAATGTCATTTCAATAATATATTGATTTTATAATTTTTTAATCATTAGAAATAACTATTTGAAAAAAACAATGAAAACTGCAGACAAAAGCATTTTAAATAAATGACTTCAAAATCATGCATAGATAATCAATCCATTGTAAACAAAATATTATTAATTTTAAATTTCATTTTTGAATTAGTATATGCTTAACTTTCTTTATTTTTTCAAATTTATTGAAACAAAAATAAGGTAAAATTACTGAATTACACAGCATTTAGTCATTTTGCATCATAAGCAAGAATATTTTTTAAAAAGATTATTTTCTTGTGTACATGTAGTCGAGCAATATCTTAACCTAGATATGTAATGGTATTTCCTATAATTTTCTTTTCCTTGTTTTTTCTTCTTTTACTATATTTTTCATTTTTGTAGTTTTAGGTTGAAATCTGTGGCAGTGCAAATATTTTTTCTCATTGTCTTTTTGATTGGAAATGTTTGCATGATGCTATTGGATAGTTTCCTTCGCCATTCCGAAATGAAGTCAAAAATAAAAGTTTTGCTGAAATTACTTGAAGGTACTCATTTGTTTCTCTCTAGTATTGAAAAGCTTATAATGTGTGTATTTCCCATACCATTAAACATGATGCATAGAGTTTTTAAAAAGTGCTTAGATATGCTTATTTTCAATTTTCGTTATTTAAAAGCCGTTTAAGATGCTTTTTTCATTGGGATTTTTTAAAAAGTGCTTAGTTTTCTTTTTCGAAAATGAGTTTTTTTCCCCTTTACCAGGTCGATTTTTGTCACGTATTATGAAAAAGCGTGTTTTTCACATTGTTTTATTCAATGTTTTAACATTACATTCAACCATAATCTATAACGGCTTACCGTCGGTCCATAGCGTATGTAAGCGCCCATCATTTTACACGTTTGATAAAAAACTTGCGAGTCCGTGTGTGCATATTTACTGAGCTGGATTCGGTGAGATTCTCGCACTCTCATGTGCAACTCTTCTGCATTTTGCAAGATACTCTCAATTTCAGACTTCATTTTCCACCCTCTGATATCGAATTGAAAAATCTCTTCATTTTATAATGGCTAATATAATCAAGAAACGAGTTCTTTGTCAGAAACTGGTTATTTTATCATGATCATGTGAAGTCTTTGAAAATTATTTTGCATTTTGTTAAAGTGTATGGTGCTTTAAAAGTACTTAAAGAGTGCTTATTTTTTGTTGAAAGATTTGGCTTATTAACCCCGAATTAAATTTTTGTGTCATTCTATGAGTTTTATATATATGTTCCTACAGAAGTTAATAGGACAGATTTTTTTAATAAGGATGAAAATCAGTTTATTATTAAATTGCATTATGATAGTTAATTTGGGATGATTAGAAAGTAATTAAAGTTAATCACATGCTGTGAAGAAAAGACTGTGTATATTTGATTAAAAATCAAATTTTTATTATAACTTTACTACTTTTGTCTAAATATAAAGACATCTTAATTGTTCAACTGCTAATTTTGTTATCGTGTTCTAGTTTATTTCATTTATTTATTCAATCAATTACAATAGGAAGTATAAATGTTGAATGGTATTTTCAGTTTAGTTATTTTATCTTTGCCATTTTGTTCCATCCATTTACAATAACGTCACAAATATTTGAATTACTTCAGAAATTTCAAGTTAGAAATAAAAAATAACGAACTAATAGTTTTTTGTGTATTAATTATGAAATAAATGAAACTTGATATTTTGTGTTCTAATCTTTATAAAACCGTTTTGGAGTTTACATCTTAGATTTTATGTCTTTAGATTTCATTTCTTAATATTGATTGTAATTATCCACTTTACAAAGAAATTGTAGCGTATCTACCACTACAAAAAATAAAATTCCAATTCAGAAGTGTATATAAAACATGTCAACTCGATTCTCTCTTGGGGTTCATAGATGAAAGTTGACATTATCGATATCTACTCTCCCCACTAAAACAATCTATTTTTTTTGTTGATTGTGCTTTACTTTTTCCCTTATGAGTTAATCTTTCTTTTAAAACATCTGTGTTTTTTAATTTTACAGGAAACAGAAATGTCGAACCAAAGGGTGATCAGTTTCTCAATTTGCATGCTCCCCAATCTCCCTGTATTTCATTGCAGTGGACTTATCGCAGTGGCCAGCTTTTGAATTTACCTTGCTCTCTCTTAGTAGAAGGTGATATCATTTTGATGCGACCTGGGCATCCAGCTCCTGGTTACTGCAGGTCTCTTTACCAAGTCAGTGTTATTCTTAACTTTTAAGCTTTTTCATCACATGATATGCAGTCAACATTGTCAATTTTCATCTCCAATGAAGATCTAGATTAAATCCCATTAAAAATAGCATGTTAATTTCAATATTTTTTTAAATTAAACATTGGACATTCTTTGAATATTATAAACCAAGGGTAGAAGGTTATAGTTTACAATAGGAATCCCCTCTTATTTTTGGTGATTTTTTTTATACAAAGGTTGGCACCAAAAAGTAATACATTTTCGTTATGCTTTTTACAAATTTGTTTAAAACACATTAGAGCATTTTATAGTTACAATAAAAATTTAAAACATTTAATAGGACTGTTAATTTAATATGGATTTTATTTTAACATCCATATAAAATAGTTAAGAAAATTGTAATTTTGTTTTCATTACTCAAATATCATTAACGCAAATCATTTTAAATCAATGAAAATAGATCTTATATATGAACTTCATTAAAATGTCTTTTCAGTCTTGTTCGCAATCTTTCAAGTTCCATCGAATCTGGGTACAAACCTCTCCACATAAATTCAACAAAATCACAATCAAAGATTTCTTCGGATTTCTTGGCACAAATTTTGCTTGCATAATTCTCATTTGATTTGGCTTCACATGCCCTCAATTTTATTGGGATAGTCACCAGTCCCAAGATCAGCTGAGTTCAATGAATGATTATCCACTATCAGATTGATGCAGAGAATCTTCATTCCAAATTTCAAGCAAAGTCTCTTTCATGAAATCTTCTATAGACCCCAGAAAATATTTACCATTCACTCATCTATCACAATTATATTTTCTCTTACTGAACTTTGAATTTTCACAGCCATGCCAGGACCTCCAATAAATTTACTCTTTTTCACACGTATATCAATACACACTTCTTTACAAGAATTATGCCAAATAACCACAGTTTCCTCAGAGACCATTTACAACAATGAGCATTTTTACATTTCTCCAAGACAAACCCATTCATAGCCATCCTTTTGTTTAATCAAATGCATATCTTTCATTCAAACAGGACAAAAAGAATGACTAATCAAACCTTCATGATACCTACTAATGGATCCTAATTAGTCAAAAATAGCTTTCTTAATCTTTTTCTTCAGTTCTTTTTTAGCAAAAAAAAGTTTATTTTAATTTTATTTAAAGTTCATTAAAATTTGTTATGAAATGTCATGATTTTAGCTATTTTTAAAGAAAAAAATCATGAAAGGTCATGGATTTAGGTAGCCCAAAAGTCTAATTTTTAAAATGGAATCCCCCCCCCCTAATTTCATGGTATATCGAATATCTGAATTTGTAACAAAATCCCCACTCACAGTCATATTTTATTAATATTATAAAATATTTTTATCATGCTCATTTAAAATTATGGTGTTCTTTCAACCGAAAAAACATCATTTCTAGAGCGAACTATCTTTTAAACTTCTGTTATTTCAGAATTTTTGTTATTTTTTATTTTATTTTATCAATTTGAAATTCTAGCTGAAGCAAGCCAGTCATTGGCGAAATTTTTTTATTTGAAAATGAGAACAGAAAAATCAGGACTATTTCTTTCTGATACACAAGAAAAGTTTCTTTAGAATATAATTCTGCAGAAAAAGAATTTTTTGCTTCTGTATTTTTTTCAGCTATTTTATTGCTTCAATTCTTTCTCTACTCTGTTTTCTTAAATTTAAAATCTATAAATATGAAGATGCAGAATATAACAGTTTTGGTTATACTTATCATTTCAATTATTTTTTCTTTTAAAATTATTGTTGTGTTTTTGTCAGAGAGAATAGTAACTTCGTTAAGTCATGAAAATTTTTTAGAATTAGTCTTGAAAAGTCATTGATTTGAAAATCTGAAATGTAGCAGATACCCTGCATATAATTCTTTTTTTCTTTTAATTGAAAAACTTATTACTAGTTTAGAAAATTAAACTGTTGAGAGATTTTATAATTAAGTACATGCATAATGTTTTCTATTTTATTGTAGTCCTCAAATGGTGTGCAGCAGCATCTAAAGCGTGGTCAAATATTTACAACTATTGATGAAGAATTCTCTGAAGAATTCAATAGTCCTCGACTGAGAAAGCCTGCAGAATCATTGGAATTTGTGATGCTGGAAACTCCTTTTATTTATGGATTAAGGTTAATTATTATTTCTTTTTTTACTTACAACTATTCTTATCCACAATTTTATAATTATGTGCAGAATTTAATTTTCACTTACTATACTATTTTTATTTATTTATTATATTTTTAGATTCTTTTACTGACCTTCTATTACTAAATGAAAAATTTAATTAATTTCTTTTGAATTCAATGAAATCTTTCAAAGTACTTGCACAAGCATTCAGTATGATCTATTTTGGACTTGTTTCAACAAAATGCCAAATTTAATATTTTTATGTATAAATATTTCATTTTTTTTTTTTTGCTCCAAATTTTCCTTTTTACAATTATTTTAAAGTGGGACATGGATAGCCTGGTTGGTAGGGCATTGGCCCCCTGTCCAAGAGATTGTGGGTTTTCTCCCTGCAGGTTGAAGACTTACCGTGTAGTAAATGGTGATTGGTGCACGTTATATCTGTCAGGTCACAAAGTCCTCCATGTTCCCATAGCAAATCATACTTCTGGGGGTACTTATCCAGAAGTTTCCCTGCGTTCAGCATTGGTTCAAAATTTCAAGGGTACAGAGTTGAGCATTAGTAGTCGCATTTATCAAATAGAATAAAGTTGTTTTAATGTAGGCTGATATTCAACCACAAATAGTATTGAAGGCAACTTGAGAGTATATGAGAGATCTTTTAAAATAGCTTAAAGCAGAATATGTATTTTTTGTAATTTTATTTAGAAATAAAGTTTTAATTTTTTTTAAAAAAAGAAAAGAAAAAAAAACCTGTACTGAATCAAGATTTTTTCGTTTGTTTGTGTTTTTAACTGACGTATGAAATGAATTTTAAAGACCAACAAGCAAACAGATTTTACAGTTAATGTTCAATCATACTGCAACTACTTTTCTGTGGTTGTTTTGTTGAGTTAATAAGATGCACACATGGTTCACATGAATTTGAACCATTCAAATATATTTTCTCATATTTAAGTGGATTATAATTGAAAGCAATATTTATAAAACATTGAATTAATTGTCTTCATATTATAAAATGCCTTTTCATTAACATGTACATTAAGTACACATTTTTTTTTTGTCAACTGTGTAGTTATTATTAAGTTTAGAACATGATTAATACAAGTATAACAAGCAAAAATCATTTCATGATTATTGATATTATTACATTTATTATCAACAAGTACGCTCTACCTTTCTACATTCAGATTTTATTAATTAAATATTTTTGATCTAATTACAAATTTGTTGAAGGAAAAGAAAATAATTTTTTTCATCAAAATTTTTAAAAATTAGTTTGTGTTACATAGACAGTACTGTTAGAAACACAAATCAAGCAGAAAACAAAGAATATTTAAAGATATGTATGTTAGCAAAATAGCACTTCATCAGGGAGCATGCTGTCTCTGTCTGCCAACATACAGGAGCTTTTCTGTCGCCAGTGGTAATACCAAAAACTGACTGCATCCCGAGGTTCCATAATGGCTTAACGAAATAAAAAAAAAGCAATTAAAAATTGAAATGTAAATGTTATGAAAAATGAATTATATAGAAACACAATTCAAAAGTACACACTAATTAATAAAATTAAAAAAATTTTAATCAAATCAATTAAAAAAGATTTAAAAAAAATTATATTTTCACTAATTCTGCTATAAAGAGAGAATTTACTGTTTCTGAATTTCATTAATTTGTTATTTAAATTTAACATTTTTTTTCTTACAAATTAATTATCACTCAGGGATAACATTTATTTTCCTATTGATAAAATAACTAATGATTAATAATAGCAACTTAATTAATTATCCAGTTATATTATCATGTAATTTGGGCTTGTTCTCGTTCAAACTGGGTAACTGGAATTTAGCTTTTAGACGTAATAAGCTTTTACATGAAACATGTTTTGTTGATTTAACTCTTCATTATCAAAATATAAATGCATCTTTGTGCACACAGTACATTACAATGTTGTTTAATTAATCATTTTTTATTGGCAAAGTATTGCATAATGTGTTTGAGAATTATACTTTATTTATATTTCAAAATACCTATTTCCAAATTAAAATTAACACTGGCATATATTAATGTATAATTTAACCAACTTTTCAGGTTTGCATTAAAAAATTCTCTTGGAAAACCTGTTACTCTTTTCAACAAAGAATATCAAGCAGTTGTGTTTTTTTATTTTGAAAAAATTTTAATACCAATTGTTTTGGTAAGTTATATTTTATTATTACTACTTCTTTTGCATTTTGCTGAGATTTTTTTTTGAAATTTGTCATATTTTTTTTTAAATTTGTATACCTCCTTCTAAAGATAGTCACCTATAACTAAGTCTAAAGAAATTGTTTGCTTGCATAAATAATATTGACTCATTTAAAATTTTCTTTCTTACTGAAGCAACTAAAGAAATGTAATCAATTACTTAAAATCTCCTATTGTAGGGGTGTGCAATCTGTGGTCTGAAAATTAAATATAATCCTTGAATGTTCAATTTTCAGTACCTTGTCTTCTAACCAATAATTAATTAGAAAAGACTAAGTAGCATAAAAATAAATTTAAACTGTTTTTCAACTGATTTCAATATTTAAAAAAAAAAAAAAAAAGAAAGAAAAAAAAACTAAAATTATAACCTTAAATTTTTTTATGTAGATGATTTAATTCAGAATGTTAATTTTAAATATTCTAATATTTCAGTTTTTTGAAAGGAAATTTTCTTTAATAGAAACATGTTCAAAACAAATGTATGTACTTTAATGTTTATTTCAATATCAAAAGTTTCAGAATGAAGACAAATCGTGCAAAAGTTTAAATCATGCATTTGACATTTTTATTTTTTTCAAAGAACTGTCCTCTAACTAAAATATGTTCAAAACATTTGTAGTTTACAGATTTATTTAAAAATTGAAGATGCAAGCAATATTATTGTAAAGAAAGTGGAAAACCTTTTAGAATTTTAACAAAGACAAAGTGTTTAAATTTAAATTATGCATAGAACATTTTAATTTTTTTAAAGCCAAATTATGTTCAAAAAGCATCTAGTTTAAAGATTTATCTTAAAAATAAAGAGGCAAACAATTTTTCTGTAAAGAAAGTAGAAACCCTGTTAGAATTTAATTTTGATAACACAGACAAAGTATACAAGAGTTTTAATGCTATGCATATACTTTGCCTTTTAATTTTGAAAGCAATTTAATATTCTAAATAATCTAAAGACTAATCAAGTTAAAATTGATTGATATAAAGACTCAATTCTTTGTGACTCTAGAAAACCATCTAGATTAATTTTTTTGTAATATAATTTTTGAAATCACAGCAATACAATTCTCTGCTTTTTTTTTGTTTTGCTATGTATGGGTATTTTTGTGATAGTCAAGCGCAAGGTATGGGTGCGATTTTTAATTAATTTATATTTTATTTAATTTTTATGTGTTTAAAAAAAGAAAAAAACATTTGGTCTTCTTTTTTGGCAACTTTTTGCTTACGTCCGGCTAACTGAAAATTACCAAAATATGAATGGTAAAAGAAACTTTTATTAAAATAAAGTTTTCCTTTTATTTTTCTGTAAATGATAATAAGAAAGTGAACTAAATTTAGAAAGTAACTTTTTTTAAAGCAAACTTTGTATAAACTTGAAAGTAAACTTGATGTATTTGTTAATGATAAATTAGGAAAATTCTGCTGGATTATAAATTTCTTTGCGGACTTTTTATGTTAAACTATTATTTCAGGCCATTGTGTTGTGTGCTATGCTAGATGCCATTTTGTGATGTTTAGCAATCAACCAATAGAAAAGTATTTTTGTTAGTGTTCATGTAGAATTTTACAAAGTTAACAATCTAATTATGGGTCAAGTAGTGGCTAATAATAATAGCTTTATGAAGGGGAAAGGGCACTTCAAATTTTTAAAATGTTTCCAAACACTCTCGACCTATATTCAGCATTATAAGATGTAGACATTCTAAGATTCTATGTAAAATTATAATTATCAGGTGATACTATGCAGCTGTGCTGTTTTTACTCGGATGAAACCGGTTTGCATTTGTTTACGCTCCTGTATCAGTTGGTTAATATTGTAATGCAATACGTTAAAAATAAATACAATAAGGAAGTATATAAAAAATCTCCTGAAAAAAAACCCATTGCAGGTATGTTTAAATATAAAAGTATTGCCTATAAACTCGTGCAAAACATGTAATAATTTAAAAACTACAGTGCATATAATAATTTGGTCGAATTATTGTAATATACTAATATAATACCTGATATAATAAATATTCTGTATTTATATAATATATCGTCTAACTTATCCAATCGTCGAATTTATATTATAATTTATATTATCTAGTTTAACAACAAGGTCTCTGTCGCTTAAAAACAATTCAGCTCTGTAGTATCACCTGATAATTAAGAATTTACATGGAATCACATAGTGCGTCCAATAATTTGATCAGGAACTGAAGTTAAATTTTTAAACATATACTGACATGTTCTTTTTAATGTTATCTGAAGCTCTTAATTTTAATTTTTCCCTATTTACTTTACTTTTTATATATGTTTTGCAGAACGTTTCTCAACGGAACATGTATATATGAATGATTTCTTTTTACATGCAGGTTGTCACTATGTGCATTGGAGTTGTTCGTTGCATTTATTTTGAATCGGAGCATGATGAATGGGCAGAGCATCTCTTACTTCGCCCCGTTTGTGCTCTCCTTCCCCTCGTCCCCATCTCTTTTCCTTTGTGCTGGATTATATTGAATGCTTTTGGAAACTCATATTTATTAGCCATTGTCAACTCCAAACAGTGTCTAGTGAGTATTAAATATAAATTATAAATTTAAACATTTATTGTCTTGCATTCTTTGTTTTGTCACCTCTCTCATGGTGCGTAACATTTTTAAAAAGTGCTTAAAGGCACTTCGTTTTGATTTTTGTTTCTTAAAAGCCTTTAAAGGTGCTTTTCTCATTAGGTGTTTTTAAAAAGTGCTAATTTTCCCTGTTCGAAAATGTGTTTGTTTTCTTCACCATGTCGACTTTCGCCACGTATGATGCAAAAGCGTGCTTTTCACATTGTTTTATTCAATGTTTTCACAATTCATTCAACTAGAGTCCATTTTGGCCTATCGTCGGTCCATAGCGTGTGAAAGCTCCAATCATTTTACATGTTTGATGAAATACTTGGGAGTCTGCGTGTGCGTCTACTGAGCTGGGTTCTGTGAGATTATTGCACTCTCATGTGCAATTCTACTGCATTTTGCAAAATATTCTCAATTTCAGTGTCGTCATTTTCCACCCTCTGAAATCAAACCAAAAAAATCTCTTGATTATTTTATGGTGGCTAGTATAATCAAGAAAAGAGTTCTTTGTCAGAAACTAGTTATTTTATCATGATCATGTAAAGTATTTGAAAATTATTTTGCATTTTGTTAATGTATATGCTTAAAAATATTTTTTGAATGCTTGGAAAGTACTTAAAAGGTGCTTATTTTTTGTTGAAAGATTTGACTATGCACCCTGTCTCTATGATAACTTATGTAACGTAGATTCAATGGAACATGTTCTAAATCTCTTCTACTAAAAAGTAATAAACATTTGTTTGATTATAGACTTACCAAATAATTAAGTTGATAGTTTATTCATAGCAACGTAATTCTTTGCTTTAAATTTTTTGATTCTTAGTGGGTTTCTACTGGTCTTAACCCATTTTCAGCCAAAGGTGTGCAAACGCACTATTTCAGTAAAAAAAATTTATTAACACTGTGACATATATTTTTCACTAATTTCATCTTTCTGCTGTTGTCGAGGGTTCTGAAGACATCCATAAATTATGAGTAATTCAATTGGAATAACCACTTTCTGTTGAGAAATTTCACGCTATGCTTATGAACTTAAAATCTAAAAATTAAAAAGAAATAAAGAAGCTGCTTTTTAAGTAAGCTATCATAAAAACAACACAATTATGTTCAATTATCTTATTTAACATGTAATCCAGAATTCGATGTGGTAACCTTACCAGTACACAATTCCAAAACACCAGGGCACTTTTTGAACCTATTTTAAAAAAACGTCCTTGGTGCTTTAAAATTTTTTTTATAGAGTTGCATCATACGAAAATAGCACAAAAATAACTGACTAACTTTCTATGAGCCACTATAAAAAAACTTAATACAGTAGAAGCTTAATTTATTATTTCTCATGGGAGCATTCTTTGCGGACAATAAATGTGGCAAAACAATAAATGATAAACTAAATAATTAATAATAAAAATTTATGTTTAACCGATTGTTGCGAAAATTCTCAAAAAACGTATTTATATTACTCAACTATAATCTAAACTACGAACTCACTATAATTATGAATAAATCGTAATAGTTGGCACAGCTACATAAGTAATCTTAAACAAGGATTTCTGTTTTTCAGACAAAGGGAGTGCATGGATCGAGGAGATGAAAAAAACCAAATCACTTGAGCAAAAAAGAAAAACTCGAACTATTCAAATTTTTTAACTTAAAACAGTTAATGACAAACAAAATTTTTTGAAAATGAATAATTATTCCTTTTGAAATTCATCATATGTTTGTATGATGGATTAAAGTAGTAAGTTAGTAAATAAAAAAAATAATGAAACAAAGTTCATAAAAAAGCAGGTGTTCAACCTATAGGCAGCATTTTATTTCTTTTATAAAATATAATTTTTCACACACAATTTTTTTTGTATCTTAATGAATGTAACGTAAGCATATTTCAATGAAAATATTACCACATTTTATAAAATTTCTATTCTTGGCCTAAAAGAAACCATACACCAAAAGAAACCATAAAACAAACCTTTAAGGCCTGTTTATTCAGTCTTGTTTATACATATTGGTCCAAGATTGTTTGAAATGGATGGAAACATGTTTTGCTTGGAGCTTAGATTGTTTTAACGATCATCCAAGTTCTTGGTCAAAGCCTTTGGAAGAAAAGAGAAGATGTTCTTCTTTCCATCCAAGTTTTTCCTTCTGTAACTAATCTGCTTCTAATGTTTTATGATGTCAGCGAGCGGATATCATTTGTTGATCCTTTTATTTTGCTGCAAATTTTCATGTATTCAAGTCTAAATAAATTAATCTGTTAGGATCCATTTCTGTTATTACGATTTTATTTAACTTTATTTTGTAATTTTGCCTTCATGTAAGTATTGTTTTAATAATCTTGAATATTAACAATGTGCATGTGCTGGTTTTCCACCTAACCAATCAGTGACACTTTCAAGAACATGTACTGTATAAACAGGCCTTTAGAAAGTGCTTATATGTATTTATTTTAACCTTCCAATTAGAGGAACTATGAAAAGTACTTATTTTTCTTTAGTTGTTCTTAGAAAGTGCTCGTTTTCCTTCTAAGACAAAATTAAATTTTAATCAAAATTAAAAATTAACTATTTGTTCAAATGCATAAATTTTTTATAGCCTTATTATCTGATTTCATTTTAGTATCAAGTGATGAATTAAACTATATGGAAGGATAAACTATATAAATAAACTATATAAATTGGTGATAAATTAAAAACAACTATGCTGAAATGATATGTATGGGTATACATGCCCATATTTAAATTCATGTTTAAATAAAAGGGCTAAGCGTGCTGTTGGCTTATTTTGAACATTTTATGGAAATTTAAAGCTTGACTCAAAAGTTGAATTGTATGGATAGTATCATATTAATTTGTTCTATATAAAATAAAAAAATGTTATCAATTTATGTACCTTTTTTAAGTCCTTGTATGAATCAAAGTTTCCTTCCCTATGGTAATTGTCTCTATCAGAAATATAGTTTAAATTCACTTAGTATAAAGTTATAAATGTCATAAATTTTAATTTTATGGCTCATTTTTAAAATTAAAAATTATCTAGTTGGGATAAATACTATTCTAAAAATTTCTTAACCATGTAAATCTTTAAGTTTTATCAGCATCTATATTATACAATTAATATCAAAAGTATTTAAAAGCTAGTATGTGCATTAGTTTAATAAATTGCTAAAAATACTCATATTTTAAAATATGAAAAATTCATTTATGAGTTATGAAAGTGCAGTTTTCTTTAATTTAATTTAATTTTGTGAAGGAGCAATTTTTTAAACATGATTTTTGATTCATGAAATTGAATTTTGTATGGGAGTCAGCTACCCGAATTACCCCTGCTATGAATCAAACTAAGCTGAAAAGGGGTTTAACTCCCAATTTAATATGAAAGACACGTATTAAATTGGGAAATAGGGATTTTAAAATGCTTTATCATAAAGTCTTAGAAAATGCTTTTACATTTACTTGGAAATAAGGAAAGTTTACAGATGGTTCTTCGATCAAGTATGCAAAAAAATAAATGAATTAATTAACTAATTAAAAAATAAACAAGATATGACAAAATTTTAAGAAACATAATTTTTAAGTGTGCTAAAAAAAGATTATCACCACTGAAAATATTACCATGTCTTTTGAAAATGATAAATACCAGGTTTTTTTATGTTTAGAATATTATCATTTGCATAAATAAAATTATTTCCTTCTTTTCTGGTCCTCTAAAAAATGTAGTTTTTAAAATTTGTATTTGATTTATTTAGTTAATTGCTATTTACTTAGTTTATATATTACTTTGCGTTTTTTAGTAATTCAGACAAAATAAATATGAAAGAAACATATACAACCGTAACTTGGCTTTATTTGAATTCTCATTTAAATCAATTATCCCCACATAACTGCACTCAAGTAGTAATATAAAGCTATTCTTATATAAATCCATCTGATATGAATGTCATAAATTTGTCAAATCAATTTGCGTTTTTTTTAGGTCCTTATTCAAACCAATATTTCCTCTTAATAATTGTCTCCATTGGGAATATAGAGTTATCTTCATAGAAAATCACTCTGTCTAGCATTATAAATGTTGTCAATTTCAAAAATCAGTATTCCTTTATCAAGTACTCGTATGAATCACTATATCCTCATAGTAATTGTCTCTATTAGGAATATAGCATTATCCTTAAATAAATTTGCTCTGAATGAAATTATAAATGTCATCATCCTCAATTCAGTAACGTTTCAGTTTTAGAGTCTCTTATAAATCAATATATCCTCATAGTAATTGTCTCTATTAAGAATATTGAATTATCCTCATATAAATTCACTCTATAAAGTTATAAGTGTCACCAATTTCAAAAATCAGTACTCCTTTATCAAGTCCTCATATGAATCACTATATCCTCATAGTAAATGTCCCTATCAGGAATATAGAATTATCCGTGTATAATTTCACTCAGTGTAAAATTATAAAAATCATCAATTCAGAAAATGAATGTCACTTTGTTAAGTCTTCATACAAATCGTGTCCTCATAGCAATTGTCCCTATCAGGAATGTCATCACATGAATTCACTCAGTCTTAAATTATAAATGTCAGTAATTTAGCAAATCAGTATGCCTTTATTAGGTCGTCGTATAACTCTACTTGTAAATCTTTGTCTAAAGCCATAAATACTTCATAATCATCCATAAATCCATGAAAATTCATCATCATAACAATCCATTATCCATCGTATAAATCTGTAATGAATTTGTCAGTTCTACTATAAACTTCTTCTCCATATCACTGAAATTAAAGAAATTAATTATAATTTTAATAAATGCAAATATTTATATCGAAGTATAGCATCTTAAAATTTAGATTCAATGATTAAAAGCTTTTAAATGTGCTGAATGTAAAAACCTTTAGGGTTTATTCCTAATTATATAAAAGATATATTCTAAAGCCTATTAGAATTCCTAATTATATATTTTTTTGAATTTTTACTTATTTATTTTTGTTATATAAAGAAAGTTTGAGCAAGAATATATTATCAGAATTTTAAAATACTAGGTTTATTATATAAAATGACATACAGAATTGAACATGAAGAAATATGCATTATTATTGTTCTAAATTATTCAAACATAAAATTTTAGTTTAATTTCTAATTTTGATAAATTTTATTCCCTCAAAGTTGTAATAATAATTTAGGACAGTTTTAGAAATATGTTGCAAAATTGCAATTTTGTCATAATTTTTAAAGGTGTTTCATTTGAAATATAAAAGGAAATCAAAGGACAGTCCCTAAAATAATTTTTACTTTAGATTTTAAAAAAGAGATATGTAATAAAATACAATTTTAAATTGATTTAAGCATTATTATTTTAAGTTTTTTTAACTTCAAGAAATTGTTTAAAAAATTGTTTTTGGATCTATAAAACTTTAAAAGTCTTTGTGAAATCCATTCTATATTGAACTATTTTTAGTAGATATACACATTCTTACTATAACAATGTAATGTGATATTTTCTAGACATATATAATTTATCTTCCGTTGCATAGAAATTTTTCAAGGTCGTAATGTTTGTTTTAACATTGGAAAAATGCATAATTTTTTATTTTCAAGTAGGAAAATAGTATTCATTGCTTGATTTAAAAATGTACTGCAGTTTTACTATCCTTTTAAAATTAATATTAAGGGTAGAAAAAAAGAAATTTGATACTTTAATTGTACTTATTTGTATTATAACAATAAATTAAATTTAGAACTAATCAAACTAAAATTGAAAGTCTCATTTTACCTTAGTTCATTCAAATCATCTAATGAGCTGAATAACTCATTCTTCTCACTCATGGTTGAAATATTTTCACATTCTTTTTTGTAATCACTCTTCTGGTTGTCAATATTTGAGATGTCATAATTCGGTGTGTCCATATTTGGGCTTGTCAATATTTAGGATGTCAATAATCGAAAGGTTAATAGTTGAGCTGTCAACATTTAGGCTGTCAATAAACTGATTGTCAATATTTTAGCTGTCTATATTAAACCTGTCAATATTCAAAATGTCTATATTTCAGGCGTCAGTTTTCGAGATGTCAATTTTTGAGATGTCATTATTCAATAAGTCAATATTCGGGATGTCATTATTCAAGATGTCAATATTCGGAATGTCATTATTCAAGAAGTCAATATTCGGGATGTCAATTTTTGAGATGTCGTTCTTCAAGATGTCAATATTCGAGATGTCAATATTTGGAATGTCATTATTCGAGATGTCGTTATTCAGGATGTCAATATTCATGATGTCAATTTTCGTGATGTCATTATTCGTGATGTCATTATTCGTGATGTCATTATTCATAATGTCAATATTCGTGATGTCAATTTTCAGGATGTCAATATTCGTGATGTCGTTATTCAGAATGTCAATATTCGTTATATCATTATTTGAGATATCATTATTCAGGATGTCAATATTCGTGATGTCAATTTTCGGGATGTCATTATTCGTGGTGTCATTATTCGTGATGTCAATATTCAGATGTCATTATTCGTGATGTCATTAGTCGTGATGTCAATATTCAGATGTCATTATTCGTGATGTCATTAGTCGTGATGTCGTTATTCAGGATGTCAATATTCGGGATGTCAATTTTCGGGATGTCAATATTCGAGATGTCAATATTGGGGCAGTCCATAATCAATTTGTCAGTTCATCAATGAACTTCTTCGAAATGTCACTGAAATTAAAGTAATTAATTTTAGTTTGAAGGAACGCAAAGATTTCTATCAATGTGTAGTATATTAATATTTATAATTTAGATTTAATGATTAATAGATTTAGATTAAATAAAGACCTTGGGTTTCTTTTTTTTTGTAATTATATGAAGTATATATTCCAAAACATAATCATTCTTAAATACAATGTTTTTTGCGAAAAAAAAGTTTGTACAGGAATACATTATTAGTATTTCAAAGTACTATGCTCAATATATAAAATTATTTGACATTCAGTTTGCTGAAAATAACCTATCTTGCAATTCTGAATGTGATACTTTCTAAAGATTTTTTTTTACAAAATAATTGTCATAAAGCTTTATTAAATCCAGTTCTACAGAAAATAAAAATTAAAGTTACTATTAATTATTAATTAAAGCAAACATATAGAGATTAAGATTCCTTTGAGCTTGAACTAAGCGTTATTTTTATTTGATTTATGTTACTCAAATGTAAAACATTTAATAGTTTTCTGATTTTGATGCATTTTATTCTTTTTAAGTTCTAATAATGTTATTTCAAATTTTTCGAAATATCATGCAAAAAATTTTAAACTACAAAACTTTTATTTTTAAGTATACATATTGTTCAATATTATCCCCTATTGAAAATACTGATTTTTAGAGTCTTTAAGTAGTGGAACTAAAAAAGCATGCCCATTAAGGGTCAAAGAATAATGATTAAATTAAGAGTTAAGAATAATTTTTGTATCAAGAATCATTAAGAATATTCATATATTAATATAGTTGTATTTTATTTTATATATTAATTGAATAATCATATTTAAATCAAGAAAAGTTAGTATTAGGTCAAGTCAATCATTATAAAACTACTTGCATAAAAATTCATAACAATTGCACGTTTTAATAGAGCACCAGGATTTCAAATGATTTTTATCCATTTCCTTAAATCTTTGAGCCCAGTAATTTTAATTGAATTCAAAATTTTTAATTAAAGTTTTTTTTAAAAAAAACTTAAGAAATTTTTATTTTTTTAAAAATATTTCTACTAATTTTTTACATAAATACGCAATTTTTGCACAACAATGTTTTACGATTGCCGAGAAATTTTTTAAGAAGCAATGTTTTTTGTTTAGCATTGTAAAAATGTATTAATTATTGTGAAAATATATTATTTAATTCATTTTTTGTGTTACTTATTTTTTTATTTTCAAGTAGAAAATAATAAACATTGCTTGATTAAAAAAATGAACTGTATTTTTAAAATCCTTCATATTAAAAGTAAAAATTTTTGATACATTTACAAATATTAACATAATTCAATATATATTGCACATATATATTGTACATATATATTGCATATGCATTGTACATATATCTATTATAATACCAAATAAAATTTAGAACTAAACGAAATACAATTGAAAATGCCACTTTACCTAAGTTCATCATCCAAATCATCTAATGAGCCCATTGTTTTCATTCATGATAGAAATGTTTTTACATTCTTTTGTGTGGTCAATATTTTGACTGTCAATATTTGGAATGTCATTATTCAAGATGTCAATATTCGAGATGTCATTATTCGAGAAGTCGTTATTCAGGTTGTCAATATTCGAGATGTCATTATTCGAGGTGTCAATATTCGGGTTGTCAATATTTGGGCTGTCTATGTTCTAGCTGTCACTTCTCGAGTTGTTGGTGTTATCCTCTTTATTAAAGAGGGCCAAGATATGTTCATATTCCTCTTCAACCCATTCTGTGTACTTCAAGTACTCCTCGTCATCATAGATTTTAATCTCACCGTCATCGATTTGAAGTTCATCAGTAGAGCATTTTAGCTTTTGGTCTAACAGCATATTTCTGTTTTCAACCAATACAATGTCTCCATTTTCCTCATTGGTCTCTTTAAATTTCATCATATCTACAAAATAATGAAACCGGATTAAGAATACACTTTTTTAATTTAAATATCATTATTTCATTCAATAAGAAAAAAGTTTTGCTTTAAGTCTATTTTCAATAACTTAATATTGAAAAAGATGAAATTATGATTTTCATGCAAATGTGTAATACATTGTAATTATATTAATTTTTATTCCAAACATTTTTGGAGAAAATTTTATTTAACAAATATCATTCAATATTTGTTTTAAATAATAGTTTTACCTCGTTATATTAGTCTATTATTATTTTTGGAATTTAAACATTAAACAAATATTAATTTTTTTTATGAATACTTACCCTTTCGGGATCTCCTCTTATTTATCCAATTTTGAAAAGCAATGAACACTTTAGGAAGGTTCACTTTTTTATTCCCTTTTTTCTGTTTAGGGAGTGTTGGAACATGGAACCAACTTTTTCTTTTTTTAGAATCAATTTTAAATGATGATCCATCAATTGGCTCATCTTTGTCAGATGTTTTGACTTTCTTTTTATCTTTTTTCCTTGACGCAAAGCCCAATCGACTGAACCAATTCTTTTTCGGTTCTTTCTCAATTTTCTCAAAAATTGAGGCGTCTAGGGTATTTTCCACTTTAGTACGGCCAAATAGGTTATTTATAAGAGTTTCATCCATGTCCTGGTGACGTTTTCGAGTTTTTCTTTTTTGCTCAAGTGATTTGGTTTTTTTCATCTCCTCGATCCATGCACTCCCTTTGTCTGAAAAACAGAAATCCTTGTTTAAGATTACTTATGTAACTCTGCCAAGTATTACGATTTATTCATAATTATTGTGATTTCGTAGTTTAGATTATAGTTGAGTAATATAAATACGTTTTTTGAGAATTTTCGTAACAATCGGTTAAACATAAATTTTTATTATTATTTAGTTTATCATTTATTGTTTTGCCACATTTATTGTCCGCAAAGAATGCTCCCATGAGAAATAATAAATTAAGGTTCTACTGTATTAAGTTTTTGTATAGTGGCTCATAGAAAGTTAGCCAGTTATTTTTGTGCTCTTTTTGTATAATGCAACTTTATAAAAAAAAAAAAATTTCAAGGCACCAAGTACGTTTTTTTAAAATAGGTTCAAAAAGGGCCCTGGTTTTTTGGAATTGTGTACTGGTAAGGTTACCACATCAATTCTGGATTACATGTTAGATAAGATAATTGAACATAATTGTGTTGTTTTTATGATAGCTTACTTAAAAGGCAGCTTCTTTATTTCTTTTTAATTTTTAGATTTTAAGTTCATACGCATAGCGTGCAAATTATGCACCATTATTCTAGCTGTTAAAAATTGTAGACATTGATTTTATCAAAATATTAAGACTAAACTGTGCTATATTACTATTTTTTTTAAATTAAATTAATTTATTTATTTTTGCCATTAAAAATTGAAATTGATTATTGAATTTTAAAACTGGTTATTTAATTTCAAAATTTATGATTAAATTTAAAAACTCTTTATTTTTGATTTGGAAATTCTTTATTCAATAATTGGCTCAATGTTTGGAAAACTTATAATATAGAAATCCTGACATTAAGAAAAGGTTATATTTTTAAGCTCAAACTGCTCTATATATCGCCACTTATAACAAGCTTTTAAACCTGAAAAATTTAAAAATATTAAAAAGCAACATTACATACTTTTTCGTTATGGAAGATACAAAATAATCAATAAGAAGTATGAAAACACCTCCCCCTGCCCTAAAAAGAGGGTATTCGAAAAATGGCAGGAGGTAAAATCAGTAAATCTAACTTGTTGTTTTTAATTGATAATTCAATTTTCTATCTTTAATTAATACTTTTCAGAAGAATTTTTTTAAAAAAAGACATAAAGTAATTTGTTGCATCCACAAAGAAATTGAAAGTTAAAATGTAATTTTGTTGCAGTCGCAAAGAAATTTGATATTTATGGTAACATGAAATGAAAATAATGTATGAAAATAAATGCATTATATATGAAAATAAAATGCATTATATATGAAAGTAAACCAAGAAAAAAATCACATAACGTCAAGCAAAAGTTGCTGTTAACCGAAAGTGACATCATTGAAAGCAAAAGCAGCAAAGATTATCATAGTAACCACCATCGGGGTTTCACACGAAACTGAACGAAAATTATCGCCGAACCAAGCGGCCCTTGAATCTGCACATATGGAAAAATTACCAGTAATGTACAATAGTTTATTTTATTTTACAACCGTCGTTAATCAGCCGGCCCAATTTCGGGTTTACGACTACTAATGTTCAGTTCCGTAGCCTTGTCATTTTGTACCAATCCAGAAGACAAGGAAACTCTTGAATCAGTACCCCCAGAGATATGATTCTTTATGGAAACATGGAGAACTTTGAGACTCGACAGATTTAGCGCGCATCAGTCACCATTTACTACACGGGGAGTCTTTAGTTGTAGGGGATCGGATCCTGGACCTCTTGTACCTGGGCCCAGTGCCCTACGCACCAGGCTATCCTGGCCCAATCTTCAATAGTTGTCATAAATAATGGAAAAATCACAAAAATGACCATAACTCAAAAAGTTAGGCACAGAATTTCATGAAAATGACACACATTATAGTGCAAATAATAATGTATAAAATAAATATTAACCAGACAATTATGGGGGTGCAGAAAACACCATATATTTGAAGTGAATGAATCAGATGTGTCAGTTCAGAATAGAAAAAGTATCTTCAGTATGGAGTATGATCACTTCTAGCGATGTATGATGCTTTCAATTAGGCATTCTACCAGATCCGAGTGCAAGCCATTGTATTTGCAAAGCAGTTGTAAGGATCTGAAGAGGATGATTGAGAGCAGATGCACACTTCCTAAAGCAACCCAAGCATCCTCGACAGGACTCAAGTCCGGTGATCGAGTTGGCCATTCCGTGTGCTGAAGAAATAATCCACGATGCGAGTCCATGTGCGTCCTATAGCACGAAATCTTCACCTATTGCACATAAACATCAAGGATGTCATCTCTATACTAGTGAGCATTCACGATTCTACGTGGAAAGAAGTGCAGGTCTGTGCGTCCACCCAAAGTGATACCCCCCCCCCCATATCTGCCTGTTTTTTAAACGAAGAGTCCTGTATTTTACAACTATCACTCGTTTCCCGTATATTCTCAAATTTCTCCGCATTTGTTAAAGAAATTATTTTTAAAAATATTTTTGGTGATAAAATATCCACTGATGGCAAAAATACTTCTCTTATTCTTCCACACATGGTGCTATTGCCAGTACTACAGTAAGTTGAGTGTTAATAGTTTAAGTCGAGCAGTGATGGCTCAGGGGATAGAGCGTTCGCCATCCAATGATGTGAACCGGGTTCGAATCCCACCATTGACTGATTGATACGAATTCCGTATCCAGCTTGCACAGACTACAGTGCTGATGTAAAATGTCCTCAGTGGTTAACGGATTACGGGTTAGAGCCTCTTTGCCCTCTGGCTAACCGGGGAAGGTTTTTCTACGGAGTTGATCATTAGTAGTCGTAAACCCAAAATTGAGTCGGTTGTTCAACAACGGTTATAAAATAAAATAGTTTAAGAATAATGGTTTTAAAAAATCTTCTTTAGTTTAAGATTTATATACAATTTTTTTTACTTCGTTAGCTGTAAATGCTTATATTATTCCCAAGTTTGAGTTTCTCTTTCTGACTTAAATGATTATGCGTGATATGTCAAAACTTTACTCATAGCCTAAAAAAAGTCACTAGTAAAATCTCCGTTAAATAATTTTTCCAATGTTGGCAGGTATGCACCCCACACACAGACACTGCCTCATTGGTATATATCTTTTTTACGGGTGGTTGATATCTGGTTCCAGGTTCTCTCTAAACCACAGAACGCCTACTATTGCTTTAGAAGCTAAACCTGTACCCGTCTAGTGGATATCAACGTATAGTAGACATTGTGATGATCTGAGTTGACTCGGAATTGCGATTCTATTCCTTCGTGCACATAACAACAAATATCGATCTACGGTGTACTTTACAGCATTTGGCAGTCCTTGGCTAAGCCTTCTGGATACCGAACCTTTAGTTAGAAATTGTTGCCTAAGTCCATGAGCCACAGTTTCGCATTTAGCTATCTGACACTGTCATGTTTCTAGTCTTCCAGTAGATCTCCATCGCAGTTCTTCGGACAAATGATGACTAGAGGACATTGTTACAAATTGGCTATCTCAAGCTTCTAATTTCAGAAACGCAGAGAAATTCGAAGCCTTGCGATCAAACATACAATTTTATTCTCATTGCAGATGAAGTCATTCCATTGCAGTGCCACTAATTTACATATTGCAGTTTTACTTAGGAATTCTTATTCCACAGCATGTTCAAATTTCATTGGGGTGAACTTATTTCGGGGAGAGTTATCGCTATTTTTGTAATTTTCCCTTTATTTAATTATAACTAGTGTACATCAGTGAGAACATGTTCTATAAAAAGATTTTCAATAACTTAAGAGTCACATTAGTTTGTACTACAAAAATAAATTGCCTGATAAATATAATATATATGAAATAGAGCCGATAACTTATTTCTTATTATTTGTAAAATGTTTGGTGAAAATCAAGTACTTGCTTATCATTGTTAAGAAGGATTAGAAATTTAATGAAATATACGTAATATTATTATTTATACTTACATTCCGGGGGTCGTGGTCGTGGGTGCTTCATTCTCTCCAACTTCCAGTGGTGTATCAAAGTTTTTTTGTACAATTCGCTCATTTTATCTCAAATGAAATCTTTAAGCATTAAACGTCAGACGCTAACATTCAAAGGAATTGTAATAATTGAAAAAATTGCCTTTTAAAACCTTCGGATGTCATTGTTAACAGTTTCATTTTTAGCTATAAAAAAAAAACTTTTAAACATTATTGCAACAATGCTTTATTGTATCATCCATTAAACATACGTATTGTTGTAATTCGCGTGCATTATTTAAAATAAAAAAGGATTATTCTAATTTAATTTATAAAATTTTTCTTTGTTGGGGGGGGGGATTATGACTACTAAGTGAGTAGTACATTTGAAAATCATGCAGAAAACGAAAAGACACGATTCGACTTAATTAATAAAGTTTGAATAATTTGTTATTAGTTTTTAATTCTTATCTGTTGCCCATAACGGTGGTTTTATGTTATTTAGACAAGGAAAAACTCGTTTTTCGAAATTTATCACGTCAAAATAAAGATTAACTACATTTGGCATAGTGCTGTTGTTCGAGACCAGCTCATGATAGTCAAAATTTACCACAATCACACAATTTTCTCCTGCACTTATCCCTTTAGGAAACCGTTAAAAAAAAGTCCCTACTATCTATTGTAGGTCTCTTGTTACCAATATTTGAATATTTGGAGCATTAATTACCATTCTATCATCTTCGTACATGTCACCAAAATTAATTGAATATCATTGACCTCAATATGGCAAGGCGGTTTTTTACAGTTCTTCAACGAGTTATTATCTTTTCCACATTAATTTTGCTTGATAGTGCATGATTTTTTCCCCATTTCAGTTACTGATTATTAATGGATTTTAAATCATTTGGTATTTTAGAAACTAGTTTTAAAAGACTATTAACAAAATAAACGTGGAGTTACACATAACTTTAGTAATACTCATCCTGTGACATAGCCGTCACATGCCATTCACGTTGATCAGTGATCTTACCTGACATATAACCAATGAAAAAATAATTAAATGTGGGGGGAAACACTACACTTCTTTTATTAAATAGAGCTGTAAGCGTTAGAAAATTTAATTTTATACAGTTTAATTTAACAAACGCTAATGCTGAACCATGGAGAAAATTACATTTTTCAATCGCCTCTCCCAAACGACATAATGGATAACTTAGAGCGATTTTTTTTTGGATCGGGGGTTAAAATTGCCACATGAGCCACTGATGAATTTCAGAACATTAGCTCAAATGGTTCTGGTGTTATTAGAGAGACACGCAAATTTTTTCTTTCATTATAATCGATAATATTATATAAAAAAATAAGTAAATAAAAACTATGTTTTTCAAGTGACCTAAAAATAAGAAACATATTCTATATTTTTCTCTTCTAAAACAGGCTGATTACTTTCATAAAACATAGAACGATTTTTAAATTATTTTTTTTATATCAATTTATTAAAAATGAAGATGTTCCCGATATTTTTCTGTTTTCATGTAACAAAATTCATGCTATATTTTTGTTCTTGATTTTGTAGACGTAGTTCTCAGAAGAATTAGTTTAAGTTAAAATAGTCTTCGATTTCGAGGTATTTTCCAGATCAGCCTAGCTTTGTTATGCGTACAAAGTAGTGGGGACTAACTATTCTTTGAACAATCTTACGTAGGGCGAATTTAACCGACCACTTAGCAACTAAATATAACAAATGGCGTCATATAGTTTGTTTCATGTGCAACACGATCGCCACTTTTTTGGCCGAAAATGCACTCCATAAATTCTAAAACACGTACTTTCAACATCTCGTATTGTTTATTGCAAGGGAAAGCTGTAACCATTCCTGGAACGTTCCATTTTTTTACGCTGGTCCAAAATTTCTGGGGAACACAAGCTTCATTAGAGTTAATGTAATATTGTCTGGTTTGTTTCTTTTTAATATATAAAAAGAAACAAATTTATTATTTTTAATATATTTATATTTTTGTATTTAAAAGTAATGTAAACAGTATGATTTCATCATTCGTGTTTATAATTATTTAATATGCATGCATTTTATGTTTCATTATTAGTTTAAAAACTCAAACCTTAAATTTTATTTGTTAAAAACTTTATATACAATTATAATACCTAAACCCACTTGTGGGGGTCAGAAAATGTTTTCTTAATTTCAGAAATGAACCCTGTAGCATTTTCCATATTTTGAAAAATACTTCAAAAGTAATTATGTTTATCAAAAAAGTATGTTGTAAAAGTATTATGTTATTTCCATTGTTGGCCTCTGACCATTAACAAAATTTATTTTACGCTTTTGCTCTAAAATCTCAGCCTTATTATTTTCTAAACAAATTTGCAGCAGTAGGCACTATATAGTTTGTCTATAGAAAGAACTCCCCTCGCCACAAAGTCTAAAGCCGTCTCCTTCTATGGAAACAAACAGTAGCGCCTTTCAAAGAGGGGGGCTTCTTTCACTCCTGATTCCCTTTCTCTCACCCAACCGGGTCAGATCCTGTCTTAAATTATGGCCTAACAACTCTGTTTGAAACAGTTAAGCCTCGTACCCATAGTCATAGCTACTATTCCAGTCAAACGGCTAGGGGAGTTCTTAACATAAGCAAACTATACTCTACTGAATGATTCTTAAATTAACGCATGCTTGCGTATACTAATTATTAACTACATAAATAATTAAGATGAACACATTATGAGATATATATTATTTATAGTATTAGATTATTCATTTGTAAAACTTGTAAAAAAAAGTTTTTTTATATAGTTTAAAATATCAAATTTTGAATAATAATAATATTTTAATTATATTATATATATTATAATTATATATATTATAATTATATACACCGAAGAGCCATTACATTATGACCACCCTCCATCTGGGGCTCGCCCAGATTTTCATGGTTTCTCGCCCAGGAACAATGTTTTCATGGGGCATATTAGATCCCATAATCCTCATAGAACAATCCCTGACGTCTGTAAGTTACTTGAACATAGTTGCAGACCAGGTTCACCCATTCATGGCAACAGTTTTTCCTGTGGGGGATGGTTCTTACCAACAGGATAATGCACCATGTCATAAGGGTCGAATCGTCGTGGATTGGTTCGAGGAACATTCCAGTGACTTTCAAGTCATGTCTTGGCCCCCAAATTCACCTGACCTTAATCCAATAGAGCATTTGTAGTCCTACTTGGAAAACCAAATTCGTGCTGCCATGCTACCCCCTTGCAATGTGAGGGAATTGCAGGACCAGTTGGTGAGAGCTTGGTACCAGATACCTCAGATTACCTATCAGCACCTTGTGGAATCAATGCCACACCGAGTGCTTGCAGTTTTGAGGGCTAAAGGTGGTCTTACATGTTATTAGCAGGGTGGGCATAATGTAATGGCTCTTCGGTGTATATTAATTATAAGAGTATACTTAAAACAAGAAGAAACATAGTTTTGTAACGTAGAATAATTGTCAAGATAATAATGTTTATTTTAACATTGTATCAATTGTATGTTTATTTTAAAATTATATTGTTAAAAGAGTGAAATATGTTAAATCATTGATGTGTGTTATTTCCAAGTGCGAAAAAAGTGTCATGTACGCTGTTTAATTTAAAGAAACGTATTAGGTACTACAATTTTACAATCCCTTTTTTTATAAGTAAGGTTGTACTATTAAGAAAAGTTAATTTTTTTTATATTTTCATGTTTTAATCAGGTTTTATTACGTATATATAGTTCATTTTTGTATTAAAATAAAGCTGAACAAAATACAATTGAAAATCCCATTTTATATTAGTTCACTATCCAAATCATCTAATGAATTGAATTGTGGCGTAACTACCACTATGATTATTAAATATCAACTTACTAGTATATAAGGCTTTGCTAACTCAATTCATCTTGAGGTACCTTTTGATAGATGAAAGTTGGCATTGTCTAATGGACTTTTCCCACATTGGTGATCTGCGGACGTGATATGATCACAATGACTTCCATGTATTGTCCACATTGAATAGTTGACTGGCTATTTGTGACTACGTCATTGTCCATATCACACTGTTGCTTCTCTGTCTCATTTACACACAACTGGTTTCTGCACACACTCGACTGCTAATAGCAACGCAGGAAAATCTTCATACATTACCATGAACTTAATACAGCTCTAAGCTCAAAACCCGGTGTCCTTAATCCTGCTCTCCCGGTTTTTCACAAATACAGCTACTAGTGGTATCCGTTCATAGAGTTCTCTCCTTGATAAAATTCTGGTGGGGGTGTATTGTGGCGTAACTACCACTACGATTATTAATCATCAATTCAGTAGTATATAAATACATGCTAACTTGATTCAGTCTTGATGTACCTTTTGATAGATGAAGGTTGGCATTGCCTAATGGACTTTTTCTTCATTCTTTTTCCTCACAGCAAAAATGTCTCCACATTCTTTTGTGTTGTCAATAATTAGGACTGTCAATATTCAAGTTTTCATCCATATCATCCTTTTTACGAAAAAGGACTGAGATTTTGTCATATTTATCTTCGATCCATCCGGTGTACTTTAAGTACCTAACATCGTTATATATTTTAAATTCGCTGTCCTCGTTTGTAGCAATAGGTTCATCAGCAGAGATCCTTTGTTTTTCTTCTAATGACCCATTATTTTTCTCCCCCAATGAAGTTTCACCAGTTCAATATATATAGTTTATGCTTTTTTTTAGTACAACACTTCGTTATGCTGACCTTTTCATTATAACGACCCTTTGTATTGTGTCCATAGATTCATTGTCACGGCCTGCGCTAAGGATTTCATATTATTAGCCAAATATCAAAAGTATTCGCCACTTTCAAGATTAATAGTATATGCAGTGCTCATGCGTCGTCATTGCTTGCGTTGCTATGGCGACTGCTGCTGTCTGATAATTTTTTTAGAATTCTTTTTCTCACTTTTAATTTTGTTATGCATTAAGTTGGTGAGTTTATTTTTGAGATATGGGACCAGAAGTTTCAAATGTTTATTTTTTATTTTTTTTTATAAATATTTAAGAGCAAACAAATTATGGTTAGGATTACTCGTGGTTATGCAGTAGGGTAGTAATCAGGCCGTAATTGGTTTGCATTTTGATACTTTAAAGAGAAAAAAATTTCAGTTTTAAAAACGAAAAAGAAAAAAAAATTAATTTCCAGTGGAGGGGAAACAGAATTTATCCCGAAAAGCTTCTCCCTTGGTATATCATATTTTGGGTTTAGAAGTCTTGGGCGCTTGTGTGAATTACTTATGATCAAAAAAAATAAATAAATAAATAAATTGCGGAATGTAGATTGCTTTGCGTTATTGATAATTTAAACTGTTTACTTATCATTATGTCCAAAATTTGCCTTGAGCCGTGGAAGGTTTTCGTTTTTTTTCTCTTCACATAACGCAAATGCGGTTTTGTTCCCTCCAAAAGTCCTCCTCGAAGGCAAATTTCTCCCAGTTTATGATCCAGGAGCTCCCTTGTCTTCTGGATCGGGTTCAAATTTACAAAACTACGAAGTTAAACGTTAGTAGTCGATTTACTTTTAAATTTACTTGGAAATAAGAAATGTTTCTAGATAGTTCCTTGATGAAGTAAGCAAAAAAAAAAAAAAAAAAAAAAAAAAAAAAAAAAAAAAAAAACAATTTACGAACTATGACTTTTAAGTGTGCTAGAAAAAGATCAATCACCACTGTAAATACTACCATGTCTTTTGAAAATGATAAACACTAGGTTTTTTTTGTCTTTAGAACATTATTATTTGCATAAATAAAATTATTTCTTCCTTTACTGGTCCTCTAAAAAACATAGTTTTTTTATATTTGTATTCTACTTATTCAGGTTATTCACTAAGTTTATGTCTTACTTTGTGTTTCTTAGTAATTCAGACAAAATAAATATATTAAAGAAACATATACAGCAGTAACCTCTATATGGCTTTATTTGAATTCTCGGTGCGTTTTTTTAGGTCCTCATTTAAGCAAATGTTTCCTCCTAATAGTTGTCTCCATTGAAAATATAGAATTATCTTCATAGAAAGTCACTCTGTGTAAAATTATAAATGTTGTCAATTTCAAAAATCAGTACTCCTTTATCAAGTCCTCATATGAATCACTATATCCTCATAGTAATTGTCTCTATTAGGAATATAGCATTATCCTTGAATAAATTTGCTCTTTATGAAATTATAAATGTCATCGTCATCAATTCAGTAACGTGTCAGTTTTAGAGTCTCGTATAAATCAATATATCCTCATAGTAATTGTCTCTAAAAGGAATATAGAATTATATCCTCATATAAATTCACTCAATATAAAATTATAAATGTCTTCAATTCACCAAATCAATATGCCTTTATCAGCTTTTTGTATAATTCCATATTTCCTCATAGTAAATGTCCCTATCAGGAATATAGAATTATCCTTGTATAATTTTACTCAGTGTAAAATTATAAAAATCATCGATTCAGAAAATTAATAAGCCTTTCTTAGGTCTTTGTATAAATCAATGTGTCCTCATAGTAAATGTCTCTATCAGGAATGTCCTCACATAAATTCACACAATCTTAAATTATAGATGTCAGTAATTCAGCAAATCACTATATCCCCATAGTAATTGTCTCCATCAGGAATATAGAATTAATAAATTCACTCCGTATAAAATGCAAATTTCTCCAATTCAGAAAGTCATTGTTCTTTTTTAAGGTCTTCATATAAATCAATGTGTCCTCATAGTAATTGTTCCTATCAGGAATCTCGTGGTATAAATCTACTTGAAAATCATCTAGTCAATATATTAACCATCATATAAATCTGTAATGAATTTGTCATTTCTACTATCAACTTCTTCTCCATATCACTGAAATTAAAGAAATTAATTATAATTTTAATTAATGCAAATATTTATATTAATGTATAGCATCTTAAAATTTAGATTCAATGATTAAAAGCTTTTAAATGTGCTGAAAATAAAAACCTTTAGAGTTTATTCCTAATTATATGAAGAATATATTCCAAAACATATTCATACCTATTAGAATTCTTAATTATGATGTTTTTTGAATTTTTATTTATTTATTTTTGTTAAAGTTTGCACAAAAGTATATTATCAGAATTTAAAACGTTCATTATATAAAATGACATACAGAATCTGAGTTTTTTTTTAAAATTACCTTTTTTGCGATTCTAAATGTGATATTTTTAGATGTTTGTTTCAAAGTAATTCTTATAAATTTTTATTTAATTTTTGTTTAAAATAGCTTACCAGTGCTACAAAAGCAAAAAAATTAAAATTACAATTAGTTAAGGCGAACATATAAAGATTAAGATCCATTTGGACGTGAAGAAATATGCATTATTCTAAATTATTCAAACATAAAATTTTAGCTTAGTTTCTAATTTTGATACATTTTATTCTCTCAAAGTTCTAATGATAATTTATGACAGTTTTAGAAATATGTTGCCAAAACTGCAATTTTGTCGTACTTTTTAAATATGTTTCACTTAAAATATAAAATGAAATCAAAGAACAAGCCCCAAATAATTTTCTCTTTATGTTTTAAAAAATAAATGTGTAGTAAAATTAAATCTTCAATTGATTTAAACATAATTATTTTTTAAGTTAACTTCATGAAAGTGATAGATTAAGTTTTTCTCATATAAGTTTTATATTGGGAATACAAATTAGTTCGATCCGTTTTTAAGAGATGGCTCTGACTGTTATGAATGTTTCAAAGTGACGGCTGGTTTCGGTGGTTTCAGAGATTATAAACATCTGTAAATAATATTCAGTTTATATCGCTTTGAGTTTCATACAAAAACCCTGTTTTTTACTTTGTTGAATATGTCAAATTTTGTGATAACTAAGCTTATGTTCCTGCTTTAATTGGAAGAAAAGTGCAGCTGAAGCGCATGAATGCTTGTAGAAGGTTATGGTGACAATGCTCCAACTGATAAATCATGTAGGGAACGGTTTCGACGCTTCAAGAATGGTGAATGGTTTTGTATTCTATGAGCTGCTACAACCTGGTGATTCCATTACGGGAAATCGGTTATAGTGGATTCGTTTGAGAGACGTGCATTGTGAGAAAAACGGCTGGAATACGAGCAAAGACATGACAAAGTTATTCTTCTGTAAAATAACAGTCGGCCTTGTTGCCGCAAAAGTCATAAAAAATTATTTGGAAACACTCAAGTGGGTTATTTTACCACACCCGTTGTATTCGTTGAACATTGCTCCTTCTGATTACTGGTTGTTCTGACAGATGCAGCACGATTTGGCAGGTCACCAGTTCACTTCGTTTGCAAAAATCGAAAATTGGCTCCTAACTTGGATCGCCTCAAAAGACGAGACATTTTTTCAAGATGGAATTCGAAAAATTGCCTGAGAGGTGGGAAAAAGTAGTAGCCAGCGATGGGCAATACTTTGATTAATCTGTTCATTCATTTTGTTCTGAAATAAATGCATTTTTGATCACAAAAAAGAGAGCGAATTAATTCGTACACCCAAGATATATATTAAAATTTAAGTTTTTTTTTTAACTTCATGAAATTTTTTTAAAGGCTTTGGGAAATCAATTCTATATTGAACTATTTTTTAACACAAATATACATTTTTAGTATAACAATATAATATGATATTTTCTGAAGGCGTATAATTATCATCCATTACATAGCAATTTTTTAAGAACGTAATGTTTGTTTTTAAGATAGTAAAAATTTCTACGTTTTTTATTTTCAAGTAGAAAAATATTATTCATTGCTTGATTTGAAAAATGTACTGAAGTTTTATCTTTTAAAATTAATATTAAATGTAGAAAAAAAAGAATTCGATGTTTTAATGCAAATATTATCATATTATTTATGTTTCATGGCATATATATTGTACTTATTTGTATTATAGCATTAAATTAAATTTAGAACTAATCAAACTACAATAGAAAATCTCATTTTACCTTAGTTCGTTGAAATCATATAATGAGCTGAATATCCCATTTTTTTCACTCATGGTTGAAATGTTTTCACATTCTTTTTTGTAGTCACTCTTCAGGATGTCAATATTTAAGATGTCAATATTCGGTATGTCAATATTTGGTCTGTCAATTTTTAGGATGTCAATAATGAAGATGTTAATAGTTGATCAGTTGACATTTAGGCTGTCAATAAACTAATTGTCAGTATTTTAGCTGTCTATATTAAGCCTGTCAATATTCAAAATGCCTATATTTCAGGCGTCAATTTTTGAGATGTCATTATTCAAGAAGTCAATATTCGGGATGTCATTATTCACGAAGTCAATATTCGAGATGTCAATTTTTGAGTTGTCGTTCTTCAAGATGTCAATATTCCAGATGTCGTTATTCAGGATGTCAATATTCGTGATGTCAATTTTCGGGATGTCATTATTCGTGATGTCATTATTCATGATGTCAATATTCGGGATGTCAGTTTTCAGGATGTCAATATTTGAGATGTCATTAATCGTGATGTCGTTTTTCAGGATGTCAATATACGTTATGTCATTATTCGAGTTGCCATTATTCGAGGTGTCGTTATTCAGGATGTCAATATTCGTGATGTCAATTTTCGGGATGTCATTATTCGTGATGTCAATATTCGTGATGTCAATTTTCAGAATGTCTATATTCGAGATGTCATTATTCGTGATGTCGTTATTCAAGATGTCAATATTCTGGATGTCAATTTCTGGGTTGTCAATATTCGAGATGTTTATATTCAGGCTGTCAATATTCAAGATGTCAATATTTGAGTTGTCAATTTTCGAGATGTCGTTATTTATGGTGTCAATATTCGGGATGTCAATGTTCGAGATGTCATTATTCGTCTTTTTTGTCATTTTTGTTCTTGGTGTTATCCTCTTTATTAAAAAGGGCCAAGATACGTTCGTATTCCTCTTCCACCCATTCTGTGTACTTTAAGTACTCTTCGTCATCAAATATTTTAAACTCATCGTCCTCGGTTTGAGGAAAAATTTCTCCATTTTCAGCAGAATCGGTCTTGGCCTTATTAACCTGATTGGACTTTTTAGATTTTGTCTTATCAGCAAAATAAAGAAACTGGGTTAAGAATACATTTTTTTAAACTTAAATATCATTATTTCATTCAATAAAAAAATGTTTTGCTTTAAGTCTATTTGCAATAACTTAATATTGAAAAAGATAAAATTATGATTTCCATAAAAATATGCAATACATTATTCTTAAATAAAAAAGAAATTCCAAACATTTTTAGAGAAAATTTTGTTTAACAAATATCATTCAATATTTGTTTTAAATAATAGTATTACCTCGTTATATTAGTCTATTATTATTTTTGGAATTTAACCATTAAACAAATATTCAATTTTTTTATGAATACTTACCACTTCGGGATCTCCTCTTATTTATCCAATTTTGAAAGGTAGTCAACAGATCAGGATGGTTCACTTTTTTATTCCCTTTTTTCTGTTGAAGGAGTTTTGGAACATGGAACCAACTCTTTCTTTTTTTAGAATCAATTTTAGATGATGATCCATTGATTGGCTCATCTTTGTCAGATGTTTTGACTTTCTTTTCATCTTTTTTCCTGGATAAAAAGCCCAATCGACTAAACCAATTCTTTTTCTGTTTTTTCTCAATTTCCTCAAAAGTTGAGGTGGCAAGGGTATTTTCCACTTTTGTACGGCCAAAGAGGCTGTTTATAAGAGTTGATTCATCCATGTCCTGGTGACGTTTTCGATTTTTTCTCTTCAGCTCAAGTGATTTGGCTCTTTTCATCTCTTCGATCCATGCACTCCCTTTGTCTGAAAAACAGAAATACATGTTTAAGATTACTTATTAAGATTATTGTACTAACTATTACAATTTATTCATAATTATTGTGATTTCGAAGTTTAGATTACAGTTGAGTAATATAATAATATAAATACTTTTTTGAGAATTTCCGTAACAATCGATTAGTAATGAATGTTTATTATTATAATTTAATTTAGCATTTATTGGTTTCCCATATCTATTGTTCACAAAGAATACTTCCATAAGAAACAATAAATTAAGGTTCTACTGTATTCAGTTTTTTTACTGTGACTCATAGAAAGTTTGCGAGCTATTTTTGTGCACTTTTTGTATGGTGCAAAACTATAAAAAAATTCAAAACTCTAATTACATTTTTTGAAACAGGTTTAAAATGTGCCTGGTAAAGTTACTCCCCCATTCTGGATTACTTATAAATAAGATAATTGAACATTATAGTGCATATAATAATGTCTAAAATAACTACAGGACATACAGCGATGCTTTCAATTATGCGGTCTATCAGAACCGTTACAAGTGCCAGCCATTGTTCTTGCAAAGCAGTTGCAAGGGTCAGAAGCGGGTGATTGAGAACGGATGCACGTCTTCCTAAAGCAACCCAAACATCCTCGATAGGATTCATGTCCTGTGATCGTGCTGGCTACTCCACGTGCTGAATTGTTTGTTGCTGAAGATAATCATCCACGATGCGTTACCGTCCTGTTAGTTAATCCTTACCTATTGCACCAGCATAAGACAACACCTCCTAGAAAAGAGTAGGCCTCTGCACGGGTTACCATAAATATCCTTTAGTAGTCCAAACGTAATGACATATTTCGTATTTTCAACCACTGCGCAGCTTAGTACCCCGAACGTAATGACATCTTTCTTATTTTTCATCAACTGCGCAGTTAACTTCGTCACATCGGACTACTAACTTGATCCGTGCTGAGGCCTTCAGACTTCTAGGAGGTGTTGCATAAGAGCGCATATAAACATCAAGGATGCCATCTCTATCCTCGTGAGCATAGAGATGAAATGCAGGTCTGTGCGCGTCCACCTAAAGTGATACTACCCCACACACGGAGACACTGCCTCATTAGTATGCATCTTTTTTATGGATGTTTGATGGATTATATGTGATACCAGGTTCTCTCTTAAATGACAGAAAGCCTGCTATCGCTTTGGAAGCTAAACCTCGACTCGCCTGTGTAAGTAACAGCCATTTAATGGATATGTTGTTGCACCTACCTCAAGTATTCCCTTCTATGGCGTGACAAGAGTGGTACGCAAATGTACACATTGTTGCCTAGCAAACAAATATATCGTTCCTGAAGGTTTCTACGCACAATAGACGTTGGGAAGATCTGAGTTGACTCGGAATTGCGGTTCTATTCCTTCGTGCTCATAACAACAAATGTCGATCATCTGTGTTCTTCGCAGCATTTGGCAGTCTTTGGCTGAGCCTTCTGGATGCCGAACCTCTAGTTAGAAATTGTTGCCTAAATCCATGAGCCACAGACTCACATTTAGCTATCTGACGTTGTCCTGCCTCTAGTCTTCCAGTAGATCTGCATCGCAGTTCTTCGGACAAACAACGCCTGGAGGACATTGTTTCAAATTGGCTATCTCGAACTTCTAATTTCGGAAACACAAAAGAAATTCGTAGCCTTTCGATCAAACATAAAATTTTTTTCTAATTGCAGATGAAGTCATTCCATTGCAGCTCCACTAATTTGCATATTGCAGTTTTGCTTAGCAATTCTTATTTGACGGCATTTCATTTGAATTGACTTATTTCGGGGAAAGTTATCGCTTTTTTGTAATTTTTCCTTAATTTAATGATAACTAATGTATATCAGTGAGAACATATTCTATAAAAAGATTTTCAATAACCTAGTTACAATAGTTTGTACTATAAAAATAAATTACCTGACACATATAATACATAAGAAAAAGGAACTGAAGACTTATTTCGTATTATTTGTTAAATGTTTTGCCGAAAATCAAGCTCTTGCTTATCATTGTTAAGAAGGATTAGGAATTTGATAAAATATACGTAATAATATTATGTATACTTACATTCCGGGGGTCGTGGTCGTGGGTGCTTCATTCTCTCCAACTTCCAGTGGTGTATCAAAGTATTTTTGTACAATTCGCTCATTTTATCTTAAATTAAATCTTAGCATTAAACGTCAAACGCTAACATTCAAAAGGATTGTAATAATTGAAAAAGTAGCTTTTTAATACCTTCGGTTGTCATTGTTAACAATTTATTTTTTAGCTGAAAAAAAACTTTTAACCATTGTTGCAACAATGCTTCATTGTATCAGTCATTAAACTTAACGTATTGTTATAAATCACGTACATTATTTAAGAAAAAGCAAGATTATTCTAATTTAATTTGTAGAAACTTTCTTTGTTGGGATGGGGGGGGGGGAGAGATGATGACTACTAAATGAGTATCGACCGACATTTGAAAATCATGCACAAAATCGAAAGACATGAATCGACTCAATTAATAAAGCTGAAATAATTTGTTAATTTTTTATTTTTATTTGTTGCCCATAAAACGGTGGTTTTATGTTATTAGACTAAGAAAAACACGTTTTCGAAATCTATCCCCTCGAAAAAAAGATAAACTACGTTTGGCACAGTGCTGTTGTTCGAAACCAGCTCATGATAGTCGAAATTTGCAACAATCACGCAATTTTCTCTTGCACATCATTTTTTTTTAACGGCTCCCTTTAGGGAGCCCTTTATAAAGTTTTTTCCTCAATACCTATAGTAGGTCTCTTGTTACCTACATTTGAATATTTGAAGCACTAATTACCATTCTATCATCTTAGTACATGTCACCAAAACTAATTAAATATCATTGGCGTCAATATGGCAAGGCGATTTTTTAAAATTCTTCCTCGAGTTTTTATCTTTAACGCATTAATTTTGCTTATTAGTAGGGGAGAGGGAAGCACATGTGAACAATTTTTTTATTTCTTCATTTTTCAAAAAATATCATAAATTTCTCACAGTAAAGAAGTCTATGTGTTTAAATAGTTTTTTCTTTGTCTTATGAAATTTTTTAAGATTTTTCAATAAAATATTTATTTTCTTTAAGATATTTTAGAAGAATGACTTCAATTGTTCACATGTACCCCCCTATAGGGGCACATGTGAACAATTGAAGTAACAAAGCAATCATCGTATCTAAAAGAAAAAATATTTAATTTGGATGGGTGATCGTGTAAAGCTAAGGGGGTGGCGCTAGTGGTTTAATTGCTCTCGCAAGACTTCCGGGTTACTGCTTCCGATATATTTTTACGCTGCAGATTGAAAAAACGCGCCATCATATTATTGCATCATATCTTTCGCAGTATTTCACATGTACCGAGTTCTTTCTTTCAGCCTTTAAACTTCATCATTATCATATTAATATTATAATCATTAGAATATTTTCTAATTAGGCTATCTTAAAAAGATATTTTTAAAGATATTTTTGGCGACATTTTATTCAAATGTAGCCAAATAAGGGATAAAATACAAAACATGGCAAACCTTAAGACTTATTCACAATGATATATTAACTTTCCAAAAAAAATTTTGGCCTTACGACCTCTGAGAATCAATACATTTCTGAAAGCTCTTATGAATGGTACAATTATGTTTAGATTTGAACCCAAATTACAATAACAAAACTGCTTAAAATATTAGGCTTGTTCACACATCGCTTCGTAGTCATAACATAAGCGGAGGGATACACCGGAAATTTTCTAAATTTCTTCCGGTTTAAGGACGCTTGTTATTGTTTACATTAGGCCACCCATCCATAACAGATATAGAAACACATTATACTAAAGGGGTTGTAGCTTACTACGTGAATTTATTGGGTTTATTTGTTTATGTGAGTTTATTGGGTTAATTTCATCAATTGGGGTTTTCGCTACTTCATGTTCCTCAGGAGTTGTAATGGGCCTTTTTCTTTCTTCTCTGATACTCTTATTTTCTTTTCTTTTTTTTTTCATTTTTTCTATCTTTTCATTTTTAGCTTTAGTAATTCTATCTTTCTCAGGTGTATCAGTTAATATGCGTGATTTTTTCCTTTTCGCGTTTTCGTTTCTTTAAGTTACTCACTTGGACTCTTTGAAATTATCGGATTGATTTTGGTGTAGGAAAAGTACTGATGGCACTACTGTTAAGATCATTGTCAACAATTTCTGACTGACCATTAGTAAATTTTTAATTTACTAATGACCATTAGTAATCATAAATTTTTAAAGAAAAAATTAACAATTAATTAATTAATTATGGAAAATTAAATAATAATAATTTTAAATGCGTACATATTTTTTAAACTTATAATTCATGAGGATAATAATCTTAATAATATGTATGGGCATATGTGAGTTGTTCACATCTGCCCCAGATGTTTTGTTCACAAGTGCCCCATCATCTTTCTTAAACCCAACTTGAAAAATAAATAATTTTTTATTACGTAGAAAATAATAATGCTTGTCATAAACGTACCTAAATGTTTATATACTGGTCTGCAATAGTTAATTTTAGCTTATTAGTTGATTTATACTAATTTTTCACTTGAAGAAGCGAGTGATAAAAGTATATACAATACCAGCCGATACAAAGAAATTGTCGGAATAGTACAACAAAATAGCTCATTGTTTTGAAAGTTTGGCAGACAGGCAGGACTAGAACTATCATTTATTTCAAATCATATTGGTAAAACATACCATGTTCACATGTGCCCCCCTCTCCCCTACGAATTTTTTCCCCCATTTCAGTTACTGATTATTATTGGACTTTAAATTATTTAGTATTATAGAAACGAGTTTTAAAAGACAATTAACGAAATAAACGTGGAGTTACACATAACTTTAGTAATACTCATCCTGTCACATAGCCGTCACATGCCATCCACGTTGATCAGTGATCTTACCTGAAATAACCAATGAAAAAATAATTAAATGTGGGGGGGGGAACACTACACTTTTTTTTATTAAATAGAGCTGTAAGCGTTAAAAAATTTAATTTTATACAATTTAATTTAAGAAATGCTGAGGCTAAGCAATGGAGAAAATTACATTTTTCAATCGTCTCTCTCGAACGATATAATGGATAACTTAGAACGAATTTTTTTTACCCATTGGCAAAATGGGTCTTGGTTTGAATTTGATGGCGTCCATACACTTTTCAACCGTGTTCAAGAGTAATAGAAATCAATGCGCAAGCGTCGTCATTGCATGCGTTGCTATGACGACCGCTGCTCTCTTTTTATTTTCACTAACAGTAATGTATTTGCATAATAATAATTTAAAGTATTTTTATATTCTTTTTATTATTAACGTATAATTACTGGCTTGACGGTTATTTTAATATAAATATGAATACTGAAGAAGAAAAAGTATTTTGTAACGTACAATCCTTAAAAAAAAAAAAAAAAAAAAAAAAAAAAAAAAAAAAAAAAAAAAAAAAACGAGTTACACTGAATAACTTTTGTTCTAATGGTCGGATTTTCACGAACTAAGTGTATGGTTCCTAGGGGTGACCTCAAATATGTTAATTAATTAGTGTAATTAAGTTACAAAATTAGACACAAAAACGTACTTTCTCTGAATAAACATCTATTTTTTTAACATATTTGGATTCTTAACCTTCAAAATATAGGGGGTAGCCGCAATCTGGGAAATGTAGTCCCCATAGTTTGGTCAGGAGAGCGATCCAAATTTCGGACCCCTTAATGTTAATTTCACTTTTTGCGTTTTTAGTCATAGTTTTTAAAATAATAAAGCAATTCAAATAAAATTGCACTCACTTATAAAACCCATTTACCCAAAGATGATTTCATGCAAAAAATAATTTGTAATAATTATTTATTATTTTTTATTATTTAATTTCATTGTGGATGAAAATGTTATTTTTTTTTTTTTTTTTGGTTTTCTAAAAATTTATTCTTAATTAAATAAAGAGATTTGAATAAAACATTTTATTGAATAAAAACGAATTAACGAATGTTGAGTTTTATAACAGCATGTTTCTGGTAGAATGTAATTATATATCAGCTTTTTTTATTTTAACTGTTCGTTTATTCTTTTAATAATTGATACAATTTCAATAATATACCAAAGTATGCATAGATTTGCAATAATATGTTAATCTATTATATATCTATTAACCAGACAAATATATACCGGGAAATGGCACTTGACCTTGAAAAAACATCAGTGTAGGGTATACCGAGCAATGGCACTGAACCCTAAAAAAGCATCAGTGTAGGATATACCGGGCAATTGTATACCGGGCAGTGGCACTTAACTAGACCTAGTATATATTTCGGACATTTACCAAAGGTCTAGTAATACTAGGTCTAGTAAAGTGCCACTGCCCGGTATATCCTACACTGAAGTTTTTTTAAGGTTCAGTGCCATTGCCCGGTATACCCTACACTGGTGTTTTTTTAAGGTCAAGTGCCACTGCCCGGTATACATTTGCCCGGTATATCCTACACTGATATTTTTTTAAGGTCAAGTATCATTATCCGGTATAAATTTGCCCGATACTCCAAACACTGATGTTTCTTCCAATATATCGTCAGTAAGTATTGAAATATCGAATAAATGTAATTATATCCACGAATAAATTAATATGAAATCGGATATAATAAATATACGTATTTCAGACCTTCACCAAAGCGACTATGTGATTGTCAACATTCACCGGTGAAAGTCAACAACCACCGATTTAGGTCATTCACAGTAACATGCACATCATTTACATAATAACCTCATGAGGACGTTTATTTCATACCTTGCCTAAATAGCATCCGGCATTATATATAATGTCTAGGACATTTGTGAAATATAAATCATTTCATACTCAAACTTCGAGATATTTTCTCACATTCATACTCAAACTTCGATATATTTTCTATTAACAATTAATTAAACCTCTCCCAGCAATCACAGAACATTATTTCATTTTTTTTTTTACATTCAGAGTTCTTTCACTAGGTTGCCTAGCAACCTAGTAAAATTAAGCATTAAGTTTTTGAATTAGTCAATGGGTTATCTTAAAATATTCATTTGCGCTGGCGACTTTTTTTGGCGGTTTTCTGGACTATCGCCAAATATATAAACTTATTTTGCTACCCAATTTACGACCCAATTTTTTCAAAATTTTGCCTACCCCCCCTAATTCAAGTGTTTAGATTTCAAATATGTAAAAAAAAAATTTTAATCTTTAAAAAGAAGCAATTTTATTATTTTTAATATATTTACCTTCTAATATTTAAAAGTAGATTAAATAGTATGATCATTGTGTTTATAATTGTTTCAGATTGTTACGTATACATTTTATGTTGTTTAATATACATGAATTTTATGTTTCATTATTAGTTCAAAACTCCGAACCTTAAATTTTATTTGTTAAAAACTTTATATACACTACATAAGCCATAAACCCACTAGTGGAGGTCATAAATTTTTTCTTAATTTCAGAAATGAACCCTTTTGCGTTTTTCATATTTTTCAACAAATATTTTAAACAATATTTTCAATAATTTAATTTAATAGTAATTATTTTAACATGATTTTTGTTAAAGTATCACATTGAGCCGCGATGTCTATGGGGATAGAGCGTTCGTCTTCCAATGAGGTGAACCGGGGCTCGATCCCGGCGATGGCTGGTCAATACGAATTCCGCATCCGGCTTGCACCGACCACAGTGCTGACGTGAAAAATCCTCAGTGGTAGACGGATCCTGGGTTAGAGTCCCCTTTGCCGTCAGGCTATCCGTGATTGGCTCTCGTGGTCTTCCTCTCCATGCAACGCAAATGCGGGTTAGTTCCATCAAAAAATCCTCCACGAAGACAAATTTCTCCCAATACTCGATCCAGGAGTTTCCTTGTCTTCTGGATTGGGTTCGAAATTACAAGGTTACGGAGTTGAACGTTAGTAGTCGTAAACACTAAAATTGTGTCGGCTGTTCAACGACGATTATAAAATAAAATAAAAAGTATCACTTTCACGAAACTGAATTTTGTGTGGGAGTCAGCTACCCGTATAACTCCTGCTATGAATCAAACTGAGCTGTAAATGGGTTTAACTTAAATGAAAGACTCTAAATTGGGAATTAGACTATTAAATCTAGACTATTAAATTGGGAAATAGGGCTTTTACAATGCTTTATCATAAAGTCTTAGGAAATGCGTTGTTTTAGTTTGAAAGGTAAAGGGGTAACGCTGCATTATATTGGATTTACTTTTATATTTACTTGGAAATAAGAAAGGTTTGCAGATAGTTCTTTGATCAAGTATGCAAAAAAAGAAGAAAGAAAAAAAATATGTAACAAAATTTTAAGAACTATTTTATTTTAAGTGTACTAAAAAAAAGTTCAACCACTGCTGAAAATATTACCATGTCTTTTGAAAATGATAAAACTCTAAGATTTTTTTGTCTTTAAAGCAAAATTATTAATATTTTGCATAAATAAAATTATTTCTTTCCTGGTCCTAGTTACATAGTTTAACAAAGTTTTTAAAATTTGTATTCTATTTATTTAGTTAATTGTTATTTACTTAGTTTATATATAACTTTGTGTTTTTTAGAAATTCAGACAAAATAAATATGAAAGAAACATATACAACAGTAACCTCTATATGGCTTTATTTGAATTCTCATTTAAATTAATTATCTCCACATAACTGCATTCAAGGTGTAATATAAAGTTATTCTTATATAAATCCATCTGATATAAATTTAATCAATTCGATAAATCTATATGCATTTTTTAGGTCCTCTTTTAAACAAATGTTTCCAATTGTCTCCATTGGGAATATAGAATGATCTTCATAGAGAGTCACTCTGTGGAGAATTCTAAATGTTGTCAATTTCGAAAATCAGTATTCCTTCATCAAGTCCTCGGATGAATCACTATATCCTCATAGTAATTGTCTCTATAAGGAATATAGAATTATATCCTCATATGAATTCACTCAGCATAAAATTATAAATGTCACCAATTCAGTAAATCAATTTGCCTTCATCAGGCCTTTGTGTAATTCGATATTTCCTCATAGTAAATGTCCCTATCAGGAATATAGAATTACCCTTGTATAATTTCACTCAGTGTAAAATTATGAAAATCATCATTTCAGAAAATTAATGTCACTTTTTTAGGTCTTTGTATAAATCCATGTGTCCTCATAGTAATTGTCCCTATCAGGAATGTCCTCACATAAATTCACACAGAATGTCATTGCTTCAGCAAATCACTATATCCTCATAGTTATTGTCTCTATCAGGAATATAGAATTTTTCTTGTATAAATTCACTCTCTATAAAATGCAAATTTCACCGATTCAGAAAGTCGTGCTTTTTTTTAAGTCTTCATATAAATCAGTGTGCCTTCATAGTAATTGTTCCAATCAGGAATGTCGTTGTATAAATTTATTTGTGTAAATCCTTCTCTAAAGCCATAAATACTTCATAATCATCCATAAATCCATGAAAATTCATCATCGAATCAATTCATTATCCATCATATAAATCTGTAATGAATTTGTCAGTTGTACTATGAACTTTTTCTCCTTATCACTGAAATTAAAGAAGTTAATTATAATTTTTATTTATGCAAATATTTATATTAATGTATAGCATCTTAAAATTTAGATTCAATGATTAAAAGCTTTTAAATGTGCTGAAAATAAAAATCTTTAGGGTTCATTCCTAATTATATGAAGGATATATTCTAAAGCATATTCATACCTAATAGAATTCCTAGTTATCTTGTTTTTTGAATTTTTGCATATTTATTTTTGTTAAAAAAAGTTTGCACAGAAATATGTTATCCGAATTTCGAAGTACTAGGTTCATTATATAAAATGACATACAGAATCTGAGCTTTTTGTTAAAAATTACCTTTATTGCAATTCTAAATGTGATATTTTTAGAAGTTTTTTTTAAAGTATATGTCATAAATCTTTATTTAATTTTTGTTTAAAATAACTTTCTAGTACTTCAAAAGTAAAAAATTAAAATTACAATTAGTTAAGGTGAGCACATAAAGATTAAGATCCATTTGGACATGAGGAAAGATGCGTTATTTATTGATCTAAATAATTCAAACATAAAATTTTAGTTTAGTTTCTAATTTTGATACATTTTATTCTCTCAAAGTTGTAATAGTAATTTAGGACAGTTTTAAAAATATGTTGCAAAACTGCAATTTTGTCATACTTTTTAAAGGTGTTTCATTTAAAATATAAAATTAAATCAAAGAAGAATGCCTAAATAATTTTCCTTTTGAGTTTTAAAAAAGAGATAAGTAGTAAAATTAAATTTTAAATTGTTTAAAACATTATTATTTTTTAAGTTAACTTTATGAATAGATAAATTAAGTTAAATTTTTCTTATATAATATAAGTTTTATATATATTGTGAAATAAAAGTTTTTTTTTTTAACTTCATGAAATTTAAAAAAAAAATTGTTTTTGGATTTATAAAACTTTTGAAGGCTTTGTGAAATCAATTCTATATTAAACTATTTTTAACACAAATGCGCATGTTTAGTATAACAATTTAATGTGATAATTTCTGATGACATGTATAATTGCCCTCCATTACATAGAGATTTTTCAAGGTCTTAATGTTTGTTTTAGCATTGTAAAAATGTGTACTTTTTTATTTTCAAGTAAAAAAATAATATTCATTGCTTGATTTGAAAAATGTACTGTAATTTTAATATCTTTTGAAATTAATATAAAATTTGAAGAAAAAAAAATAGAATTTGATACATTACAAATATTAACATATTATTTATGTTTCATAGCATATATATTGTACTTATTTGTATTATAAGAGTAAATAATATTTAGAACTAATCAAACTGCAACTGAAAATCTCATTTTACCTTAGTTTATCCAAATCATCTAATGAGCTGAATATCCCATTCTTTTCACTCATGGTTGAAATGTTTTCACATTCTTTTGTGTAGTCACTCTTCAGGCTCTAAATATTTGAGATGTCAATATTCGGTATGTCAATAATTGGGCTGTCAATATTTAGGATGTCAATAATCAGGATGTTAATAGTTGGGCTGTCACTATTCGAGACGTCTATATTCAGGAGGTCAATATTCGGGATGTCAATAATCTCAATTTTTGAGTTGTCATTATTCGGGATGTCAATATTCGAGAGGTCATTATTCAAGGTGTCATTATTCGAGATGTCGTTATTCGTGATGTCAATATTCGGGTTGTCAATATTTGGGCTGTCTATGTTCTAGTTTTTGTTCTTGGTGTTATCCTCTTTATTAAAAAGGGCCAAGATACGTTCGTACTCCACTTCAACCCATTCCGTGTACTTCAAGTACTCTTCGTCATCATAGATTTTAATCTCACCGTCATCGGATTGAAGTTCATCAGTAGAGCTTTTTAGCTTTTGGTCTAACAGCACATTTCTGTTTTCAACCAATAAAATGTCTCCATTTTCCTGATTGGACTTCTTAGATTTCGTCTTATCTACAAAATAAAGAAACTGGGTTAAGAATAAATTTTTTTATTTAAATATCATTATTTCATTCAATAAAGAAAAAAAGTTTGGCTTTAAGTCTATTTGCAATACTTTGAAAAAGAAAAAAATTTGATTTGTATAAAAACATGTAATACATTATTCTTATATTAATTTTTTTTCAAGCATTTTTGGAGAAAATTTATGTCTATCAAGTATTATTCAATATTTCTTTTAAATAATAGTATTACCTCGTTTTATTAGTCTATTTTTAGATTTCAAACATTAAACAAATATTCATTTTTTTAAATTAATATTTACCCTTTCTGGATCTCCTCTTATTTATCCAATTTTGAAAGGCAGTGAACACTTCAGGTAGGTTCACTTTTTTATTCCCTTTCTTCTGTTGAAGGACTTTTGGAACATGAAACCAACTCTTTCTTTTTTTAGAATCAATTTTAGATGATGATCCATTGATTGGCTCATCTTTGTCAGATGTTGTGACTTTCTTTTCATCTTTTTTCCTGGATAAAAAGCCCAATCGACTAAACCAATTCTTTTTCGGTTTTTTCTCAATTTCCTCAAAAGTTGAGGCGTCCAGGATATTTTCCACTTTTGTACGGCCAAAGAGGCTGTTTATAAGAGTTGTTTCATCCATGTCCTGGTGACGTTTTCGATTTGTTCTTTTCAGCTCAAGTGATTTGGCTCTTTTCATCTCCTCGATCCATGCACTCCCTTTGTCTGAAAAGCAGAAATTCTTGTTTAAGATTACTTATGCAGTTGTGGCAACTATTACGATTTATTCTTAATTATAGTGATTTTGTAGTTTAGAATATGGTTGAGTAATATAAAAAACGTTTTTTGAGAATTTTCGTAACAATCGGTTAGTAATGAATTTTTATTATTAATTATTTAATTTAGCATTTATTGGTTTCCCATATCTATTGTTCGCAAAGAATACTTCCATGAGAAACAATAAATTAAGGTTCTACTGTATTCAATTTTTTTACTGTGACCCATAGAAAGTTTGCGAGCTATTTTTGTGCACTTTTTGTATGGTGCAAAACTCTGTAAAAAAAATTCAAAACTCCAATTACATTTTTTAAAATAGGTTTTAAATGTGCCCTGGTAAAGTTACTCCTCCATTCTGGATTACTTACAAATAAGATAATTGAACATTATAGTGCATATAATAATGTCTAAAATAACTACAGCACATACAGTGATGCCTTCAGTGATGCTTTCAATTATGCGGTCTATAAGAACCGTTACAAGTGCGAGCCATTGTTCTTGCAAAGCAGTTGCAAGGGTCAGAAGCGGGTGATTGAGAGCGGATGCACGTCTTCCTAAAGCAATCCAAACATCCTCGATAGGATTCATGTCCTGTGATCGTGCTGGCTACTCCACGTGCTGAATTGTTTGTTGCTGAAGATAGTCATCCACGATGGTTACCGACCTGTTAGTTAATCCTTACCTATTGCGCACCAGCATAAGAGCGCATATAAACATCAAGGATGTCATCTCTATTCTCGTGAGCATAGAGATGATATGCAGGTCTATGCGCGTCCACCTAAAGTGTTACCACCCCACACACAGAGACACTGCCTCATTGGTATGCATCTTTTTTACGGATGTTTGATGGATTATATCTGATTCCAGGTTCTCTCTTAAATGACAGAAAGCCTGCTATCGCTTTAGAAGCTAAACCTGGACTCGTCTGTGTAAGTAACAGCCATCTAATGGATATGTTGTTGCACCTACTTCAAGTATTCCCTTCTATGGCGTGATAAGAGTAGTACGCAAATGTCTGGTTGCCTAGTAAACAAATATATCGTTCGTGAAGCTGTCTACGCACAGTAGACGTTGGGAAAATCAGAGTTGACTCGGATTTGCGGTTCTATTCCGTCGTGCACGCAACAACAAATGTCGATCATCTGTGTTTTTCACAGCATTTGGCAGTCTTTGGCTGAGCCTTCTGGATGCCGAACCTCTAGTTAGAAATTGTCGCCAATGTCCATGAGCCACAGACTCACATTTAGCTATCTGACATTGTCCTGCCTCTAGACTTCCAATAGATCTCCATCGCAGTTCTTCAGACAAATGACGCCTGGAGGACATTGTTTCAAATTGGCTATCTCAAGCTTCTAATTTCGAAAACGCAAAGAAATTCGCAGCGGTACATATAATTTTATTCTCATTACAGTGCCACTAATTTACATATTGCAGGTTTACTTGGCAATTCTTATTTGACAGCATGTTCAAATTTCATTGGGGTGAACTTATTTCGGGGAGAGTTATCGCTATTTTTGTAATTTTCCCTTTATTTAATTATAACTAGTGTACATCAGTGAGACCATATTCTATAAAATTATTTTCAATAACTTAGAGTCACATTAGTTTGTACTATAAATATAAATTACCTGATACATATAATAGAAAAGAAAAAAAACTGAAAACCTTTTTTTTTATTTATTTGTAAAATGTTTGGTGAAAATCAAGCACTTGCTTATCATTCTTAAGAAAGATTAGAAATTTAATGAAATATACGTAATAATATTATGTATACTTACATTCCGGGGGTCGTGGTCGTGGGTGCTTCATTCTCTCCAACTTCCAGTGGTGTATCAAAGTATTTTTGTACAATTCGCTCATTTTATCAAATGAATTCTTAAAGCTTTAAAAGTCAGACGCTAACTTTCAAAATGGTTGTAATAATTGTAAAAGTAGCTTTTTAATACCTTCGGTTGTCATTGTTAACAATTTCATTTTAACAAACGATTAAGCAAGAAAAATTTTTTTAATCATTGTTGCATTAATGCTTCACTGTATTGGTCCTTACACTTACATATTGTTGTAATTCCCGTACATTATTTAAGAAGAAAAAAAAGGATTATTCTAATTTAATTTGTAAAAACTTTCTTTGTAGGGGGGGGGGAGATTTTTTACGGTTCTTTAGAAAGAGATTTATTATCTTTCCCGCATTAATTTTGCTTATTAGTACATAATTATTTTTCCCATATTAGTTACTAATTATTAATGGATTTTAAATTATTTAGTTTCATGGAAAAGAGTTTTAAAAGACTATTAACATAATAAATGTAGAATTTCAAATAACTTTAAGACTACTGATTCTATGACGTAGCCGTCACATAACATCCTCGTTGATCAGTGATTTTACCTGACATAATGAATAAAAAACCTATTTTTTAACAATTACTAATACTAAACCATGGAGAAAATTCCATTTTTTAATCGTCTCTCGTGAGTGATATAATGGAAAATTTAAAACGATTTTTTTATGATTGGGGGTTAAAATTGCCACTTGTAGCCACTCATGAATTTCAGGACATTAGCACAAATGGCTTTGGTGTTCTTTGAGAGACACACTAACTTATTATAGATAATATATACACTATACTAACTTATTATACACACTTATTATAGATAATATTATAAAAAAATAAAAATTATGTTTTCAAGTGACCTAAAAAGAAGAAAATTATTCTATATTTGTCACACCTCTTTCATAAAACACAGAAATTTAATTTTTTTTAATATCAATTAATTAAAAATGAAGATGTGCCCTACATTTCTCGTTTTCATGTAACAAAATTCATGTTATATTTTTGTTTTTAACTTTGAAGACGTACGTAGCTTTCAGAAATTTTTAAAAAATTAGTTTGCTTAAGTTCAAATAGTCTTCTATTTCGCATCTTCGATTTCAAGGTATTTGCCAGATCAGCCTAGCTTTGTGTACAAACACTTTGCCATAAAATAACGGGAACTAAGCAATCTTGCATAGGGCAAAATTAACCGATCACTTAAATAAATGTGACAAATGGCATTAAATAGTTTGTTTCATATGCAACCCGATCGCCACTTTATTCGCCAAAAATGCACTTCATATATTCTAGATCACGTACTTTCAGCATCTCGTAATATTTATTCTAAGGGAAAGCTGTAACCATTTCGGAACGTTCAATTGTTTTACGAGTGTCCAAAATTTCTGGGGAACACAAGCTTCATTCGGGCTCAAATTAATTTAATATTGCTTTTTTTCCTCTTCTTTTTAATATTTAAAAAACAACAATTTTATTATTTTTAATATATCGCGTAGGGTAAAAACTTTTTCGCCGAAGGGAGATACCTCCGCGCCAACAGCAGCCATTACCGTGGTAGTTAACCTTTGTCCTAACGGGTTTTTGCATTCTAAAGCTGAAAGTTCGAACTACACAGTTGTGTTATTTGTTTGTCAAAACTTTATCATCTTGTTCAATAAAAGTGTTTAAAAAGGAGCTATCACGTCAACGGAGCAGAACGCTTATGTACTATGAACTTCGAACTAAGCTCAGTGCAATTGAATGCCACAAAAAAATTTGTGAAAGTTTAGGTTTCAGTACTGTTTTTTTATGATGCAGTAAAAGTTTGGTTTCGAAAGTTTAAAGGCTGAGAATTTCGACATTGAAGATGAGCCACGTTCTGGCCGCCCTATTGAGGTTTATTGTGATTAGTTGAAGCAAATCATTGCTCGAGACGAACTATTGAGTTAGTGCTTGACGTTTGCCAAAAAACAATAGTTAATGCTCTCAAACGCATAAATCTAACATTTAAGTTTAACCACTGGGTGCCTCACGAATTGATTGGTGAGCAAGAAACAAGAGCAAGAAAAAAAAGAGACCTGTTTGGCCCTGCTCAGAGATCATAGAAAAGAGAACAGTCTGGACAGAATTGTAACCTATGATGAAAAATGGGTGTACTAACAATAGAAGCCGTAAAGAAGGGTGGTCAGCACTCGGGGAATCAGTAAGTTCAGTTGCAAGACGAATGCTAACTAACTAAAAGGTGCTTCTCTGTATCTGATGGGATTGTTGTGGAATTATCTATAGGGAGTACCTAAAAAGCGGGTAGGCTATCAACAGTAAATTTTCCCGCAGTGGACTGATCGTTATGACTCGGTTCCCGGCAGATCACCGAAGTCAAGCATCACTGGCTGAGGTCAGTATGCGGGTAGGTAACCACTTGGATCAGTCTGCGTAGGGACCGAGGGTGTGTGGTATTGGTTCTCGTTAAACTGTTCTACCGTAGAGTGCTCGACTTCGCGTGCTGGTCGTCGGGCTACCAAAGCGGAGGTGCCATCCCCTCTGCAGAGGATCAAAATTGTGATGGCATGTCTTCGGATCATCCTCAGGGATGCTTCCCAGACCGTCGCCAATAGCCCATTGTGCAGCTCTAGTGCGACGTAAATGAACTACAACAGCAACAATAAGCTGTACAATATACAGAAATATGCTAATCAAAGTTAGCTATGCCATTCACGAAAAAACGAGTTTAGAAGGAAGGTGGTTCTTTTCATCATGATAACGCCTGGCCACATGTTAGTGCGGTAACCTACTGGATGCTCTACACGGAGTGGGATTGGGTGCAACATCCACCCTACAATCCTGACATGGAGCCTTCGGATTACTATCTGTTTTTACATCTGTAGCTGTATCTTGATGGCACAATCTGCCATTCAAATTATGAGGTCATAAATGAGGTCGATCGCTTTCTGGACTCGCGCACGCCACAATTCTTCACAAAAGGGATTGAAATGTCGCTAAAACGCTGGCAGATCATTGTTGATTTGAATGGAGATTACTATCCTCATTAGCTTAAATGATTTTGTATATAGTAGACCCTTGTAGTAGAAGGTGACTGATGCGCTTTAAATCTGATGAGTCATTAAGTCCCCCATGTTCCCATACCAAATCATTGCTCTGGGGGTACTGATCCAGGAGTTTCCTTGGCTTCTGGATTAGTTCAAAATCACTAGGCTATATACGGAGGTAAACATCAGTGGTCGTAAATCCAAAATTGGGTCGGTTTTTCAACGACGGTTATAAAATAAGGTATAAAATAAATTAGCTTTCATATGTTCTCATAAAGTGGACACTTCCACCATCCAGTTAGCCTATAGGGTCCATTCGCACTGCATCCGATGACCAGTGATTCCTTTGGCAGCCGACGATGCCTTTTTTTTTTTGGTGACCTGCGAACCGAAATATTAATAATTAAAAAGATTGTTATTTTATTGTGATAAAATTTTCCTGAAAATCTATTTGGATTTCAATCGTATATTTTTCTCCGTTACCATGAAAATCAGCGTAAAAACGAAAGCCACAAAATTAGCCCACGAAAATTTTCCTAGGGGATGTACCATTTATTAAAATATACTAGATCGCTTAGAGAAGATAAAAAATCCGATAATTCATCGGGGAGCTTTGTGTGGGAAAGATTACGTGGATTACGTAAAGATTACTGAAGATTGTGTGGAAAATATATGAACGGTGTTAAAGATTTCAAACTTGTGGTGAAATTTATCATTAAAATAAGAGATGGAAAGTGTTGGCTTTTTGAAATGCAGCTGGTGCAATTTATTTGAAGGAAATAAAGATTTGCTGCTTTGCAATCATGTCAAATGGTTGAATGCAAATTGATTTATGAATACGTTTTTCCAGAAAATATTATTCTAAGCATTGAAATTTTGGTTTGAGTGTAGCTATGCTGCTAAAAAATGATCCCGAAAAATGGTATTTGGTCGATTTTTTTTCTTTCGAATATTCGATTTTCGACCCAAATCACAATTCATCACCACATTCGACCCAATCGTATTCATTGCCGAAAAAGCGAAGGAAAAGTAACTAAGATTTACAATAAAACTGTACCGGAATACCGTATCAAAATGTGATTATTTAAATGCGTGTTTGAAAAATTCGCGTTTCGTAATAACATTGTAGTTAAATAACGGGATCGTCAAAATCACGTGGAAAAGTATAGCAAAAATTGAAAAAAAAAATATGCTGAACTGATGAATGTATGAACTGATGAATGCTGAACTGATGATGATGAATGCTGAACTGCTGATGATGAATGCTTAACTGATGATGATGAAAGCTGAACAATGACTGCTGAACTAATGAATATATGCTGAACTCGGCACGAATAAAGCGTGTCAAATACGCAATTGAAAATTCGCATGTCGTAATAAAATTATCGAAATTTTTTTCAGTACGTGGGAATGCATAGCAGTAACTGCCGAAAAAAATAGTTGGAAAAAAAAAGAAGAAAGAATTGCAAAAAAGAAAAGATAGAAAAAATCACTTAGATTTATAATGAAAACATCACAAATAAATTGCACCAAAAAGTGATTATTTAAATGTCGATCTGAAACTCGCGTGTCGTAATAATATCGTAATAAAAATTCTGGATTTTCGAAATCATGTGGAAAAGCTGAAATAACTGTTTAAAAAAGCATTTATATTTTCCATAAAATCGGCTTAAAGAAAGCGCGTTAAACATACATTTACTATAGAATCTGTTAAAATTGATCGTGTCAAAACGTGATGACTCAAAAGTGCGATTAAAAAATTTTGACATTTTTTTAAAATTTTTGTTAAATTTTTATTGTGTTTAGAAGCTCTACGGGCCGCACTTCAATTGTCGGCGGGCCGCAGGTTGTGCACCCCTAATGTACTGGATTTTTTCGTATCCATGTTGGCAGTTATGTTATTGAATTATCATGTAGTAACATTCACTCTTTATTGTCTAACCTGATGTAATATGTTAACTAATTTGCGCAGATGATTTTTTAAGATAGGGAATAATATATAAAAACGTACTTTTTCTATTTAAACATAGCTTCTTTTTTTTTGTGACGGATTTAGTTTATCCCAATATGGGATTTCCAATTCGAATTTTCGATTATCCAAGTATGGGTTAGAAAAGCATTCTAAAAAAATATGCTTCTGCTTGAAAATTTGAGCCCTCTTATGTTAACTTTACGTAGTTATATTTCAGTATCTCTAGAATTATTTATATGAATCTAGAAATTTAGCTCACTAAATAAGACTCGTTTATCCAAAGATAATTTCACGGAATTTTTTTTTTTAATAAATAAAAGTATTTATCATTTCTTATTATTTAATAATAATCAAAAAAATGTGAGTAGTAAAGTACACAAAGCTTAACATCATTTTAAACTGTAAAATTTTAGATGAACTCCAAAATTTCATTTGAATCGATCGAATAGTATCAGAGTAATAAGATTTCAACTTTCATATTTTTAAAAATCGATTTTCGTAAATATTCATTTCTGAAGAACTATATTTGAAATTTTGAATTTTGTCATTAAAAATTACATATTTTAAAGTGATGCGAAAATTTGTATTCAAAAACTTTTTGATCATTATTAAAATAAATAAGAAAAAAATTTACAAGGAACTTATATATGTACCTGTATTTTTCATGAAATTATCTTTAGATAAATTAATTTACAATTAATAATCGTATGTAAGCTTTTTTGATTCGCTCCAAAGACATCTAGAAACTTGCGAAGAAATTAACATTAATGTAGCCAAACGTTCGGCCGCTCACCTGACTCAACTGTTTTGAACCCTGTAGTGTATCTACCACTACAAATATACTATTCCAGTTCACTAGTATATAAGATATGTTAACTCGATTCTATGTTGGGGTACCTTTTTCATAGATGAAGGTTAACGTGGTTGATAACTACTGTCCCCACATTGGTGACCCGGACGTGATGTAAACACGCCTACCTTGGCAGAAATTCGCACTTCTATTTGAACAAGCCTACTTCGAAGGATTGTCCACATTGAACAGTTGACTTGCTACTTGTGACCACGACATTATCCACCTCCTCCCGCTGTTGCTACTCAGTCTCAATCAAACACAACGTCAGCCTGCATACACTCGACTGCTAATGGCAACACAGGAGCAACCACGACCGTGAACTTAATACAGCTCTCATGGTTATCAAAATGCACGGTGATTTTAATACAGCTCTCCCGGTTTCTCGCAAAACAGCAATGAATCAACTAGTGATATCAGTTCATCGAATTCTGTCACAGATATAATTCTGGTGTGGTGGCGGAGTACTGTAGTGTATCTATCACTACAAATATACTATTCCAGTTCACTAGTATATAAGACATGTTAACTCGATTCTATGTTGGGGTACCTTTTCATGGATGAAGGTTGACATGGTCGATAACTACTGTCCCCACAGACCCCAATATTCAATATTTTGATGGTCAAAGCTCTGAAACCAACTACGAAATGTATGCTTATTCAGAAAGAGTGTGTTTTTCCTGTCTGATTCTCTAACCTAAATTATCATCAACCCATATTAATTAGCATACTTGAGGTCAAACCACAAAGATTGCAAGTCAGTGTGAAAATTCTGTCGTTAGATTTAAAGATATTAAAATGTTCCGTTTTTTAGTTTTCGTATTGTACGTTTCATTCGACTGATATGCAAAGAAATTTTAGCTGTGGAACAAAGAGAGTAATAAAGGTATTTTTTATAAATTATACAATGTGTTTGTCTTATGCACACCGTCATGTGGGAAAGGTGTACTTAAATAAGTATGTAGTCAGCACATGTAACACATGCACAATCACATGAAGAACAAAGAACTTTAAACAAACTGAAATGACTAAGCAAACAGACTGTAGAGATCTTGAAATTTCTCCCTGGCCTGCCATGGCTCTGCATTCTGCAATCGTAGTGGATTTAGTGTTAACTAGGACAGCAGTTTTCAAATGGTGTTTCGCTGAATTCTAGGGTTCCGCTGAAGGCTTATATGGGTTCTGATGGTTAGGAATTTTTTTGACAACTTTGAAACTTGAAGAAATTATTAACGAATACATTTAGACCCTGTTAAAAACCTATTTATTATTCATTTAGTGTATCGGTTGTGTTCATGAAATTATTAATGTAAAATACCAATGAAAAGTTGAGGGTAATATTTTTTTAAAAGAATATATGATTTTTTAATGACAGTAAATGGAATCGAAATTAATTATGGAAATCATTTATTTTTTAATAATTACGTTAACGTTTTCCATTGAGCTTTTCAAATCATAATAAAAGTAATTAAATTCGTTAATAAGAAAATATGTTTCCTTAATAACCATTTTTAAGCATTATAGAAGTTCTTTTAAGTTTTCATTTCAACAAAAACCATAGTTACCCTTGTACATATACACTATAAACAAATTCATTACTAGAGTACATTCAGCTTCTAGACTGTGAATTCAACTGTCGGGGCATGAAGCATAATTTAAAATACATAACCTAAACATAACAGTATAACGAGAGAAAAAATTCAATCCTCTTATTAAATATTTTCAATATATATTGGTTAATAAGTTCATAATTGTCTTTTTATACTTCATTTACAAAGTAAGGGTTCCACCAAAAGAAGATCGTTTATTTACGGTTCTGCGGCCCAAAAAAAATTGGGAACCGCTGAGATAAGGGTGTACATGGATGTACCTCAAGGAGGGCCTTACAGCCTTACATACTGTAAATTTTTATTAACATTATTAAATATTATAATCGATTGTATTATATATTTTTGATATTATATATTTAATTGTATTAATCAATAGATCCTGTGTACTGATTAATACTATAAGTACTATTAGTAGTAAGTCGCTGTATAGTTTCTTTCAGTTTTTATTGTGAGATAAAATATATTTTTTAGGATATTCTTTTTACTATGCTAAATTTGAAACTGAATTGAATTCTTTAGAAGCCGCTCGATCCATTTGATGAGATGGAAGAGACGGAGGTACCATCTGTCATAGAAAGCTGTGTTAAGTGGACTGACTTAAAAAGCCTCATTTGCTGCCTTCTTTTCGGAACTGGAGGATATCTTTGGAGATCTGCCAATCTTCTTCAAGTACTTGGTAGCATAACAGTAAGATTTTTTTTCATTTTGTACCTATTTTTGGTTTTCTATCTATTTTTATTTTTGTATCTATCAAGTTTATTGTATCTTGAGGTACCTTTTGATAGATGAATAAGTTGGCATTTTCTAATGGTCTTTCCCCACATTGGTGATCTGATCACGACTACTTCAATGGATGGCCCAGAATGAACAGCTGACTTTCTATTTCTGACTGCGTCATCGTCCTCCTCGCACCGTTTGCTTCTCAGTCACATTTATACACAACGGTATCCACACTCGACTCATAATAACACAGGAGAGTCCTCATGCCCAACCATGAACTTATTACAGCTCTCATGGCTAAAGCTCAAAACCCGGTGACCTTAATCCAGCTCTCCCGGTCTTTCACAAATACAGCAACTAGTGGTATCCGTTCATGGAATTTCATCCCTGATAAAATTCTGGTGGGGGTGTATTGTGGCCTAACTACCACTACGATCATTAAGCATCAATTCACTAGTATATAATACATGCTAACTTGATTTAATCTTGAGGTACCTTTTGATAGATGAAGGATGGCATTGTCTAATGGTCTTTCTCCACAAACTATAACTTTACAATCCTTAGTTTCCCTATTTACTATTTAAATCAACATGTTATTAATGATGTTCAAAGATATTGCCCTTCATTTCATATTCTTCTTGCACAAACTTGTTACGATTTTAAAACTTATTGTTCAAACGTTCCTGTCCCAGACATTTCTGCCTTCTAAGTACAAGGCTACGTTATTCAATCTATAATCTGTAACAAAAGCATTCTGCTCTAGATAGGTATTTTGAATCAAAATAGTTGTTCAAAATAAAATAAAATTTAGAAAAAGATAAATATAACATAGCTGCGAGCTCTACTGGATTTTCCAGTAGACTACTCGATTTTGTCAGTTTCTCCTGGTCTACTGGTTGAATTTAAATTCTTCTGGTTTTTGTACTTTTTTGACAAATCTCTAAAATTGAGTAAGTTTCCTTTTAAAAAAATCTTTATTGAAATGGAATTTTTGTACAGATTTTTGCTTGCTTAGATATTTAAATAAGTATTACTAATACATAATGAAGTGTATCTCATTTATAGAAATCAGTTCAAAACTTTTTTTGTTCTAAAATGTTTAATTTGTTTTTAATCAAAACTCTGTTTTAAAATAAATTTTAAAAATTTTTTAACTATGTTTAAATAAATTAAATGTCTATTAATATTCGAAATTATGAGTCAATATAATACATAAGATTTCAAGTTCATTTAATGTTAATCATAATTAGAAATTATTGCAGTTTTTCTATTTTAATAACTATAAAAATCCCTAAAATTGTGTAAAATATTTAGTGCATTATGCAACAATTATTATGCAATTTCTGTTAGTTAGTGAAATCTACTGGATTTTTTTCCTTTCCATGTTGGCAGCTATGATATAACTATTTCATTTTCTATTTAAATAAATATTTATTGCTATTTAGATATTAAATATGTGTACTTGCTAATAGCGACAAGCTCACTATAACAGCAAATTGATATGCTATTACAAATGGTCATTAAAGCAGACTTTTATAGTATTTCATAAAAAATATATCTTCCTACATTAGGCTCTCTGCTGTGTGGATAAAAAGGGAATTCTGTCTTGGCCTAATCCTACAGCTGAAAAAGTTTTCTTCCTGAAGTCTCCGAAAAGCAAGTCGAACTCAGAAGACAGCACCCAAATGTGTGAAAATGCTGATCAAGAATCATCAGAAGAATTACAGCCTCTCAATGAACAAGTATTGGAGATTAAAAGATTCACCAAAATGAATAAAAGATTGGATGTTAAAGATCATAGTGAGTCAAACGAAAATTTTAGTTATTTTAGTTTATAAAAATAAAAGCAAAAATTTGCCTACCTAACTTTATACCATCATTATATTAGAATTTATCACCTCAAAAAATTATCACATCTGCCTTATTTTTCTCTCTCTCTTTCAAAAATATAACTTTTGAAACTTATTAAAAGAAAGCAAAACTAAGAATATTATATCCTTGCCACAAGCAAAAGTAAGAGAAAAAAAAAGGATGCACCTGTAAAAATTGACTGTAATTTTAAAAATGACTTTGAATGACTTTGAAAAATGATTCAATTTTTGTGAATGTATCTTGCTGTTTGTAGTTAAGATAGATAAACTAAGTATGTAATTACTAATATCATGTAATTGGATAATAAGTATGTATGTAAAACTTATTATAACAATTATTTTGATGTCAAAATGAGTTTTTTTTAATTTTCCTAGTCACCAACTTAGCTGATTAATAGCACTTAACTATTAATTGCTTTTTTTCTCTAAAAACCACAGGTATTCTTTTTTGTTAGTGATGAATGTAAAGTTAAAAAAGCAATTTAAATCATATTTTGTGTGATTTAAAGCATGTGTAGGATGACTGAAAAGATGTATATGTCATGGGCTAATTTAAAAATCTAGTTCTTTGCAAACTGCCAATGTTACGTTGCGATGAGACTAAAGAAAGAGGTAGGTAGTTCTCTAAATACCAGATTTTCGAATTAGCTTAAAATATATACAACAGAATAATGCTAGCAAACTGAGTTTCTCAAGTAAATTTATCCTTTTATTTGCATGTTTATAGGCATTCTCAAAACATAAAAATGTATTCAGTGTGCAGATAATAGATATAAAATTCACTCATTTTCTTCTCCTTCCTTCCTGTCTGTTGAATTTTCTAATAAATAGTGATTGGCTAAAAATAAATTACTTTGATATCTCCAAATTCTCGAATTATTTTTCTTCCTTTAAAAAATCTTTTTCTCAAATTTTGATTCTAAAAAAATGCTTTCTATCTAATACCTATGACAGGAAACAAAATAAATATTAAATATATATATTGAATGTATATGTTTTTCATTTCAACATTTCTCAGGATGTTATAATTATTCAAAAACTGAAATTAATTTTGAAATTTGTTTCATAGGAAATTTTGCAGCCACATTTATATTAGCCATTGCACAAATTTAATGTGTGCAACTAAATATTATTGTTGTTGTCTTGTTTTTATCAGTAAAATATTTCCAAAAGTTTAAAGGAGGAACTAAATGACTAGTAGTTTTTGACATAAAGTGATTTTTGTTTTTAGCAGAATATACGACAAGAAACAGCTTGGATGAAGTCTCTTGGGATGCTTATATGAAGTGATGTACTTGGGACTATGTATCACATCAAGCCATATTTTTTTCTTAACCAACATTTTTAGCCAATCTGTCCCTTTGTATTAGTTTCAGATAGATACACAATAGGAATTTTGATTTATCTTTGATTCGCCGCAAAATATACCAAAAAAACTTGTCGTTTATGCAAAAATCATAAAGTTATCATCAAAACTGCTCTTAAAATTTTTTTATTGGAATGCTTTAAAAATCTGACTGATCAATGTATTTGCCAGAAGCTCTTTTATTCAGTAATCACTTATTCCTGTGACATGGTCAATGTGAAGTCTTTTAGTTAATTTTTAAATTTAAACCTATGTATGGAAGTATAAGCCATTTAATTTTTTTTTACTAGTTTATCATCCAGGCAGCCAGGTTGAGGTATTAGATTTGACCCACAATCTGCACAGCCCATTTGGTATTCAGTTTGATGATCCCAACTGGAAACTCTTTCTCGGAAACTTAAAACCATTAGTATGTATCAACTCCATGTAAAATTTTATTTATTTTTTCTTTAATGCTGCATTTAGCTGTAGTTCTTGATTAAAGCTAAATAACGTTACAAAGTTCATAGAGTAACTTACAATATATAATTGTTTTGGTTCTGTAATAAAGAACTATTTCCGTGTTCAGACACTGATGTAGATTTTTTATGTTTAAGCTTGCACCCATAAGTATTAAACATGTAGTTGTAGTGTACTGTTTTTAAGATGCTATTTAACTGATGTTGTTTAATATGCTTATAGTGAAGTACTGAGAAATTGATAGTTCCTTTATAGTGGTATAAATAGAAGAAGAGAAATCGAAAATATTAAAAAAGCAATTAGAAACTACATTTCCAGTGGAAAAACGCACTACGCAAAAGAAATTTTGTAAGAAAATTGAAACCGATATAGTAATAAATAATAATAAATCCGAAACCGAAGAACAGAACAGACTACAAGTCCTCAACTAAGTTGAAATTTACAAAAAAAAAAGAAAAAAACAACGCCCCCTAATTTAATGCGCAGGAGGAAGAAAAAAGGATCAAGAAAACAATTGCCATTATTACTAGAAATGCTTGACTGGGGCAACTCAGCTAAGACTCGATCATGCCCTATTAAAAGAAAACAGAACTAATAATTTTTAATAATATTTTTAATTTTAAATTCAATATTACAGAAATTAAAAGGAAAACTCTTTCTTTCCAGATTAATTATTTTATTAATCTTTTATTATTTTTAAGTAAGTTTTTGAACATTGATTTCTTTTGTATTAGTTTAAGTATTATACTTTTGTATATGTTTTTTGTAATTTGTATTTTATTTCTCTCTACCTGTACTTTTGGCAAAACCTTTGGTGTACACAGAGAGCAATTTAGACATTTGTGGTGCTCTCTCGATCAAAAAGGTTTTGCATTTATGACTTCAGGGGCTGGTACGCCCTGACGACGTCAGCTTCGGTTGTCATATTTATTCATTTTTTCATTGTTTACTTCTTTTTAAATTCTAATAGTGGTATCAATTTACTTTTAGCAATCCTTTAAAATAAATATTACGAAATTTTTAGTCGGTGCAATAAGTTCCGAAATATATAATTGTGACTTTTAATTCAAAATAATGTAATACTTATCATAAAGGATTTAGAATCCATAATTTGGAATTCTCTTTTGTAAAATACGTCAAAAATCAGAGAAGATAAGTGACCGAAAAATTTGTTTTAGCGAGACAAATACTATGTTAAATGGAGAATATTTTACATGTTACTTAACTCTCCGATTGAAATTTCACTATAGGTTGTTATTTGTTATTATGGAATTTCAATGTTTTTGGGGACTTCTTACAGGGATTAGATTCTTCCGCGGATTTCCGCCTTTTTTCAGATTTTTCCATTTTTTCACCTAATTTCCGCTGGATTTTTTTTTTTTTTTTTTTTTTTTTGCTCAAGTTAAAATATTTTATGAGGAATTTAATTTTCCGCAGAGCGAAATTATTGAACTGCTCATTCCTCCCTCTGAAGTTTCTCTAAAAATCATTTCCTTGGGATAAAACTGGTTGACCTTAATACAGGGATGAGATTTTTTTCGCTTTTGTCTCTCGAATTTCAGCCTTTTTATTAAAAACTCCGATTCTCTAAAAGTTTCGTTTTTTTTAAATTTTTTTATATAAGTATCCCGCTTTTTTTTTTTTTGAAAATTCAGTTGTTAAAGTAAAATAATTATACTAATTTACGATTTTCAAAGAAAAACAGAAAATTCAAACTACGTCCTAGCTGCTAACACTTCCGCATTTTTACTTATATTTTCTAATTTCTCCGATTTCAAGCACAGAAAATAAGATTTTCCGTATTTTTTATCCGTCGGCGGGATAGTTTGTGTTTTCGTAATTCAGACGTCGCTGCTTCTTGTATTTTGGAGTGAAAGCAAACAAAAAAAGAGAAAAAAAATAGAGGTGGATTTGCGGTGAAAATATTTACATGCTCATTCAATTAATCTTGTAAATTTTTATTTATTATGTCTAAACAAAAAACAATACGAACAAGCCTTTTAGAAATCCCAAATTCAGACTCTGCAAATATCTCGATTTTTATTCACGCGATTTTAATATCAATCATCGATTTTCGTATTTACCTGATTTAAAAGTTGCGCATTGCAATTATTATTTACGCCTTTTAAATATCGTACATTATGACTCATATTTACGAGATTTAAAAGTCCAATATCGTGTTTTGTATTTATTAAAATCGTGATTTTATTATCGAACATCGATTTTCGTATTTACCTGATTTAAAAGTTGAACGTTGCGATTCTTATTCAGGCGATTTAAATATTGTACATTGCGATTCTTATTTACGAGATTTAAAAAACCAATATCGTGATTTGTATTTACGAGCTTTTAAAACTCTATGTAGCTACGCGAGCTTAAAATCCAATGTCGTGGGTTCGTTTTTGCGGTTGTAATATTGCGCGATTTAAAAATTATGCATCGTGTTCTAAAAATTACGCATCATGATTTGTATTTTCGCATTTTTTAAATTCGATGTTGAGTTTCATATTCACGTGATTTAAAAGACTCATATCGGGATTTATAATCACATGGTTTACAAGTTTAAAAATCGCACTTTTTTGTCAAATTTTTGTTTATATATATATTCTTGGATTTCCTCTTTTTTACTATCTGACTACTCTCATCCCTGTTCTTATGAAGTTAATTAATAAATTAAATGAAATTATATGCCATTGAAATTACTAGTTCCAAAAACAGAATCCGGAGACATATTATTTAAATGAATTTGTATATAAACCATTGTTTATAGTGGACTTACTGCTGAATCCAAAGGGGGCTCACTGTGGCAAGGCTCGACTGTATTATTATTTTTTTTAAACATTATTTAGCTTTGCTCATATAAAGCTCAAAACGACTGTTTTATAGTTGGATATTTCTCTTTAGTTTCTTACTATTCAAATTATATTTCCATAGTTGTTTTTATCAGAAATACTATTTTCTTACTTGCCAACATATTAAAAGTTTTTGTTGCAACATATTTGAATTAAATATTTTTTATTGAAGCAATGTTTTACACTATTCTGAGTATTATTTCATCGAAGAAAAATCAATCATTTCTTTTTTAAACTAATAGCTTTCTCTTTCTTTTTCTCTAGGGGTTGGGAATTTTATTGAATACATGTAATCCAAATATGCAAGAACATTACACAAAGTTTTCAGATCACATAGCGTGTGAATCTTTGTATAATGATGCAGCTGTACCTGTAGTCAACAAAAGGTATTAGAAAATGAAAATATTGAATAACTGTCATGAAAAATTATTTATTTATTTGTGTAAAATGATAATTAATTATAGAATGAGTTGCTGAAAGTATATTTTGATAGACCAATTGTTAGCAAGCATTTCAGCGTTAAATAAATCTGCATTTTACCCTATGGGTATTATATTGTCTTTTTTTAAAATGAAAATGTTTTACAAATTTTGAAATTTTCTCTAATATTTAAGTCTTAAAAATATTCCTATTAATCATAACAATTGCTGTCAAATTAATCTTGAATAAAAATTTTAGGTTATAAACTGATTATGAGAACTGTTCTACTAAAAATTGATTGAAAGAATTATGTATGGAACAAAATAATTTCCACAAAGTTATAATCAGGTTGTAATTAAAATATATTGAGTTATAAGTAGGTTATACATTATAAAAGTGAAGAGATGAAGCTATAGTTAGTTAAATATAAGAAACTTCAAAATTATTTGACAAATAACACATTAAAATTAATTTATTATGAATTAGTTTATTAAAATTAATCTATTGTAAATTGATTTATTAAAATTAATTTATTGTAAATTAATTTATTGTAATTATTTGTATTATTTATTTATTGTATACTGAGTTAAATTTATTAGACATTAATTTATTGTATATTAATTTTAATTAGTTTGCAAATTAATTTATTTAAAATGAAATTTTTATTTTATTTTATTATAATTATTTCAGGTGCCTCTGTGTGTTAGCAAAGCAAATAGGATTTTCAGATTCAGTTGTAGATTTTTATGAATTAGAGCAACAGCTAGGAATATTTAGACATGTGGTGAGTTATTTACAATAATATTAGTATTCAAAGCTAGCAATGTGTTGTATTTTTACTGGATTTTTTTAAAATTATAATTATCAAGTTCACCTGTGTGAATAATTATTGTTGTGTTTCTGCCTATTTGTGTTTTTGGAGTGCATCGTCTCTTACATGAGCATGTATTGTCTGTAATTCAGAATCGGGAATAAAGTATATCATTTATCTGATAATAAGTTGTGTTTTGACAATAACAGCGTGTGGTTTGATAGAGAAAGGCATAATTTCTAAATTGCATGCTTTTTTACTTAATCAGGGCTGATTGTGCTCCGGAAAAAATCCGGACTTCCAGATTTTTCGCTAACCATGATCCGGAGATCGAAGGTTCAGACGTTTCAAAAAATCCTTGATCACAAAAGTTTCTGGAAATCAAATTTTCAAAGGTGGAACTTAAAAACACAGTTTATTTTATTTGTTTGTAAGGGAGCGCCAGAAAGACACTTTACAAGCTTATATTCTAGATTAATATTCATTTTCTATCAGTAAATAGTTATTATAATCATAAACTCAAAAAAGAAAGACATGTTTGTAAATTTCAATTACTTCTCCAGGTCATCATAGGTATGTGTAAAATTTTAAATATATTTTAAGTAAACTAAGAAATATTGAGAAAAATGAAAAAGCCTTGTTTAAATTTTTTGCGATTTAAACTTTTTTTTTTTTTTTACTCAAGAAATTTTCCGGAATTTTGACTTGGGCTCACAATCACCCCTGCTTAATTGTGATTGTTTTAATTACTGTGATTATTCAAAAAAATGTTTTTGTTTTAATTCAAAATTTTATAATTTACAGAAGATTCTTCTTTTGATCCATGATTTCTTCATTTTTTATCATTCATTTTTTTTTTAAATTCTCTGATTTTTTATAGTTTTTAGAAAGTTGAAAAATAATTACGCAGCCAAAAAGTCTCTCATACATTTTTGTAAATGTTTAAAAACTAGTAAAACAAACTTTAATCCTGTGGATTAATGAAAATCAAAGTTGGGTATTTTGAGATTGTATTTTTCCAGGTACAAATTTCCATTTAAGCTTATCAACTTATTGCGAGCTATTATAAACTTTGATAAAATAAAGTGATATGAAATAATCATGTTCAGAAAAGTATAAAACAGGAGACTTGCTCGCAAGTTTGGAAAATCTATTATTTCCATAATGTGTACATTCTGTTATGCATTTAAAATATTTATATTTAAGCTTCAATTTAAATATTTCTTCTTTGTAGCACCCAGAAGTTGTTCAGAAAGGCAAGTTGGCTAAATCACTCAATTTCCCTCGTCTAAAAATGCCATTCCCTAATATGTCTTGTGTGATTGTGAAAGATCTCCATAGAGGTAATCATTTTCTTTTATCAATTTTTTTTTGTCATTATTCCTCTTTGTGTGATATGTTTTAGTTGTGTTTTGTTTTGTAAAAATGTTAATAATTTTTTTTTCTTTTGTTAAAGCGAATCCTTTCATCTTCAGTCATTACTGTTACTCACACTTTCTTATCCCATACTTTCAAGCAAACCTTGTTATTAAGTGAAGTTCTCCCGAATATAAATTAGAAATCACACTTATCTGTCATGACTACTGTTTCACTGATTGTAGTTGCATGTTTTATAAGTTTCGAATTTGATTAAAAACACAAGCATTTATCATCACTGTTCACATTTTATCGTGATGGAAATCAAAGTAATGTTCAAATCACATTTTATTGTGATTTATACGTTTGTAGTGTGTCTACCACTACAAAAATACAATTCCAATTCACTAGTATATAAGACATGTTAACTCGATTCTATGTTGGAGTACCTTTTCCTAGATGAAGGTTGACATTGGCGATAATAACTATCCCCACACGTTCATAGTTATTTTACTCTGCATTATTAAAAGAAACTCATTTGTTCTTTTTTAAGTATATGATGTGTATGATCTTAGCCAATAGCAGCTCTTAAAGTAAATATAGTTTAGTAGCACTATGAGTAGAAAACTATTAAATCAAACTTTGTTTAGTATAGCTTTATTCCTTGAAATTATTTAATTTCGATAGTTGGAGATTTTAATTTATTTGAGTTTTAAACCTAATATAAAATTTTTTGAATACTAATATGTATTAACCTATAGCAGATGATCATGAGTTTCAGTTATTAGTTTAACTAGTTAAATATTAGTTTTCATTATTAATAAATATAGTTACTCATCACTTAATTGCAAAAAATCCTTTAAAAAGAGTTTTGTTGGTAAAGAAAAAAAAATTTTGATATCAATTTGTCTTTAACAGTCTATAGATTTTCTTCTTTTGTTCAACTAAGTTGAACCAAACGTCTTGCTTTGGTGCTGATTAGCCCAACAGACATATAAGCTTTTACTTTTTGACATAAAATCGTTTACTATGAAGGTGTTACTAGAATTTCATTTAGTTCTGGGAATAACAAGTTCCACCAAGAGACTTGTGTAGATATGATGTAAAATTTGGCATAATTAGATTCTTTTTTATCAAAGTTTGTTAAAGTAATATCAATTTAATTTTGCAAAACATTAGTATTAATAGAGTTGCAAAGTATGCTTGGTTTTGTTTTAACCACACTTTTTTTAAAAAAATCTCACTCTTTTTATTCAGAAAAAATCGATAATTATGATGTTAATTTCTTACATTTTTGCTTTCAGGTAGCAATCAGTTATTTTCTCAAGGCACTGCTGATTTGGTTTTAGATGCTTGCTATGAGTACTGGGATGGCAATGACATACGAGTTCTCACTGAATCTGACAGGTTTTTTATTTTCAGTTACTTTACTAAAATGATTGTTATGTGACTTAAAATTACTTTTGATTGTCTAAGAATTTATTTTGTTTGAATATATCTCTTCTCAACTTATGAAAGGTTTTCTCATTTGCTGAGTTTTCTTCCTTTGGCTAAACAAATCCAGTTTCCAAAACCATTCCGCAGAAGAAAAACTTCCCTTTCATGACCTATGAAAGCTAAGGTTTAAATATTACATCACTTTCAACTTTTCTATTACACATTCAAACTTTGAATTGTTTGTCTTATGAATTTAAAAAGGATTAGAGTTGAAATAACTATTTCAATGTTTCATTCTCATATAAATAAATAGTAATAGTCAAAATTTTAAGAACTCCATAATTATTTTGAAGGGTTTTGAGCTCTTGAGGAAAGCTTTCAAAAATACTCAGTAGTATTCTTTCCAAGGCTTAATTTCATTCTAAAAAATAGTTTTCAAAGATAAATGATATGATAATGTTTGATTCATGTAGTCTATTTCATTGTTGTTGTTGTTTTTATAATGACTCTTATGTTTGTGATCTTTTTCTTTAATTTGTAAAAAAAATCTTTCCTTAATTTGCCATAATGATGAATAATAATGAAAATAAATTAGATAGTTTTTTTTTTTATATCAAAAGTTCTTCTCTGATATTTCAGATTTTTATGTATCTGCTAAAGACATTTCCTATATGATGCATTGCATGTTGAAACCAATGTTGAAAGGATTTTAATTACTATTTTCAGTTAAACTAGAAATGGTGTTTTGTATTCACCACCCTTAATTTTTATTTTTAAAATTTCTTGTTAAATATGATGTAAATATATACATACCTGCCAACTTTCAATCCTTTCAAGGATGATTTTCACCAGTGGTAGTAAAATGGGATTTCAATTTTAGGCAGAAACTTACGCCGTATTTTGACAGGGCTGATGTGTAGTGACAGACAATATTACACATTTTCATAATTGCTTATTTTTTTTTAAAAATAGTGGTGATCAAAAAAATTATAAATTAAGCTTATAAATGCAAAGAATATATAGAAATCATGCATTATAATAAAATTTTACGCCAAATGCGTAAAAGTTGGCAGGTATGTATATATATTAAAAGTCACAAATTAATAAATAAAATAAATCAAGGAAAATAAAATAAATCAAAATCTGTAGAATCTGCGGGACAAAATGTTTTGTGGCCCTCTTCCTCAAAGCACAAAAAGTCTTATTTTCATATTTTGCAGAAAATTTTAAAAACTTTTACTTAAAATTGTAGTTTTGATGTTGATATATAAAGGAATATTTTTAAAAAAATCTAATTAAAATCTTTACATTTTGTGTAAGAAAATTTGACCAGACTTTTATTAGTCGCAGATCCTGGGACAATTGTCTTAGACTTACCCTCTTGATTGCTTGAAGAAACTAAGAGAGAGTGTGAAACGATAATTTAAAATATTTTAAAGAGTCACCTGTCTTTCTAACTGGTTTTGTTCTTTTTAATCTTGCCTTACTCTATAGTGATATATCAGTTTTATACAATGTGTATGTTTCTTGCTTGCTTAAATATCAATTGGCAAACCTTGACAAGAATTCTGAAAATATTTATTTTTATTTTATCTGATATTAACATCATTGACAAGTTTTGTGAAACACTCTGTGATTATAGAACACCTTGAGATTTTGAATAATTCAGATAAAATGTTGTTGAAGGTCTTTATATTGAAAACTTTGAAATATATATATTTAGAGATTATGGATTATTTTATAGTTATATAGATTATTTTACCTATCATTAAGCTCATCCATTAAAAAATGCAATTTATGTATCTGGAAAAGATAAATATTTAAATACTTTAAAATAATTTTTTGGTCCGAATAATTTAAAAACATGCTTAAGTATTTCTTATTTGAAGGAAATTTGTATTTAGCAAACTGTTAATAGTTATTGCTCTGTTTCAGAAATTTTTTAAGTATGCTTATCATTCTTTACACCCACAAAGTTAATGTGGCTTATAGAGAATTAACGTTTATAGAACTGCATTATATAGATCCTCTATTGCATTGTTTGGAACGTTACTCTATTTTTTATTGATTTTATTTTTGTTAACAAAATTTCTCATATCAGTATCATATTTTGTAACAAAAACTGCACTTATCATTTCTGATTATTCATATTGTGCATGTTTGTTTAGTTGCATTATTATTTTTTTCTTGATTTCAGGAAGAGGATTCTAGATTTCTACCACAGATCAAGCTTGACAGCACACTGCATGGGTTATGCATATAGTCCTTTGAGCAATGCTATGCGGAGCAAAGATTTTTCCAACTGGTTCTTTGAGCTTCCAGCAGAAGGGTATCATCTTTTCTCAGTCTTGGAGGCTTCTTCATCTTCACCTCGGTAAAATTCATTTAACTCTATAATAATGCTCTCTATATTAGATAAATGATTTATAATTTAGAGACTATAGATAACATGATGTGTAGCGTTTTTGAAAAGTGCTTAAAGGTGCTTATTTTTGATTTTCGTTATTTGAAAGCCCTATAAGGTGCTTTTTTCATTGGGTGGTTTTAAAAAGTGCTTAATTTTTCCTTTTCGAAAATGATATTTTTTTTCTCTACCATGTCAATTTTCGCCAAGTATTATGTCACCAAGTATCTTTTCACATTGTTCTTTTAAACGTTTTTCACTATTCATTGAACCGCAATCCATTTTGACGTACCATCAGTCCATAGCGTATGAAAGTGCCAATCATTTTACACGTATGATGAAACACTTGCGAGTCCGTATGTGCGTCTGCTGAGCTGCGTTCGGTGAGATTATTGCACTCTCATGTGCAACTCTGCTGCATTTTGCTAGATATTCTCAATTCCAGACATTATTTTCCACCCTCTGATATCGAACCCAAAAAATCTCTTGATCATTTTATAATGGCTAATGTAATCAAGAAAAGAGTTTTTGTCAGAAACTAATTATTTTATTATGATCATGTAAAGTCTTTGAAAATTATTTTGCATTTTGTTAATGTATATAGTGCTTAAAAATATTATTTTTAGTGCTTAAAAAGTACTTAAAAGGTGCTTATTTTTTGTTGAAAGAATTAGCTATGCACCCTGGATAAATATTTTTACTTTTAAGGAATTATATATTTGTTTGTGTTCTAACTCAGTGTTTGACAGATTTCATAAATATTTTTCTTTAATTTATGCATTGGATGTTTATTTTGCAAATCAGTTTTTTAAATTCTGGTTTTTTTTTTTTTTTTTTGTGTGGGGATGCAACTAGGTGGATAAGTTGCCTTATTCAGAAGATTATTGCTGGTAAAAAGAAAATCGTTGACTTGAATTAAAGAAGCCAATTTTTGTCTTTACTGTCCAAGAATGTTGCAGTCATTGGTTGGCAGTGTTTGAGGCAAAATAAGTTGCGGATAAAATAATATATTGAAAATAAAATACCTCTTGATGAAGCAAATATTAATAGGAAAAAACTTTTATTTTCTAAATACTAAAAGAAAGGATCTACTTCTGTTGACTAATTAAAAGATATTCTTATCCAGGAAACATTTCTAAATACCTATTTTAACAATTAAAGAGAAGTGTCAATCGAGATAGCATACATCGCCTGCTATGAAATTATTAAGTTAAGTGGTTTATATGCTATAAAACACTTCACCAAGAATGAAAATGGAATTTGTTATTGCCAAGGTTCTTTCTTTCGAAGTTTCTTTCCCTTTCTTGACTTTAGAATTCAGAAGATGGTGGTGGTGGATTTTATGGAAAACTTTGGGCTGCAAAAATTTTATCCTTGACTTTTAATGTTTGAATTTTTATGTGAGTGTTGAAGATGTCTTTTAAAGTAATATATTATTAGAATATATTAGTAATATATTAGTAATATATTATGCTTGCATGCTAAAATTACTGAGAAAAAGTATGAGCAATTGTATTTATTGAGAAGTGATTACTGAAATATTAAATTAATTTTTATAGTGTAGGAAGTATGTTATGCCTATTTTGGTATGACATTCCCCTACTGGAGATATCATTTCACTGAAGGCTAAAAACAACTAACAATGTTCTTAAAATGTTATTTGTTATTTATTTTTGCAGTTAGTTTTTTTTTTTTTTTTCTTAGAAAATAATATACGTAAAAATGCCCATTTTACTTTATAATTTATTGAAAATCTAAGTTTTGCTAATCAAATCTTTGATTATAAATACAGTTGGATGAATCACTTTTACGATATTTTGAATGACTTACAAACGTTAGAGTTTTAATTTAGCTTTAAAAAAGTTATTATCCTGAAAAAAAGAAGATTTAAGGAAATATAAAGTTTTTAGAAGCTTAGGAATTTATAACTTTAAAAAAATGACTTTCTTATTCTGATTTTTAAATTTGATCACTGTATTGTAACCTTTTAAATACCAATAGTAAAGTTTCTAATTGAAGAGAAAACTCATAACCAACATTTTATGGTCACTTATGGAAACATGACTTGATGGTGTGTTCACAGTATAAATTGTAGTTTTTGATAATTTATAATAGTTATTTCAAATAAATGTAAAAAAATAAATTTATAATATTTCCTTGCATATAAAAACTCTTTATTAAAAACAAATAATGCATTACCCTACCCTTTATGTACATTCCTTAAAAATGTGCTTTATTTTTATTTGCTATCAATTATTCTTTCATCATATTTGCTGGACTTTTCTCTCTATGTCCACATTAAAAAAATTATTTGATGTGCTCAAATTTTAAATAACTTTAAAAAAGCTGAATATTGAATTAAAGAATTGCCACAGAAGACATTTTAGAGCGAAACCAGAAAAATTGTATTATTAATGTTTAATAAATTTTTTATATTGTATTAACCAAAGAAATTTTAACCATGAATGATAATTAGAGGAGTATAGCAGAGAAAAAGTTTTTTTAACTAGGCACTGTAAGTTTAGTAAAAGTGCTTTTAAACTGGTATTTCTTGACATTTATTTAGCTAACTTAAAATGGTTATTTTTAACTTTTTAAACTACTAACCTAAGTATACAGTGAAAAATCTAATAATTTTGATAAGAAGTATATTCAATTAATCTTTCCGGGAACAGCTCCTGGGATCCTTCCAGTATTGAGGGCGTTGGCAGCAACATCAGCAACCAGCAGCAGCATTCGATGAATCGATACCTGAGCAACGACTCCCTGATTCTTCCTGATCAGGAAAAGAAACTGGAAGATATTGGTGTGAACAATTGCCTCCAGCAACTTGGAAATGAAATATTTATTGGAATGGTGACAATGCAGTATCAAGCTTGTCCTGTATGTCTTAGTTTTATTGGTATGGTGTTTTCAATGTATGAACTGACCCTCTCTCCTCCCACACACACTAACAATCAGGAAATTCCTCCCAATGCATTTCTTTTTTGCTGAGGAAAAACTGTACAGTGATCAACAATACACTTCGAAAGAGTTGTTTTTTAGAGAACTGTTTGACCGATTTTGTTTGCATTTACACAGTTTAATGAATGCAAAAATCTTTTTACAGTACATTGTTCACCTACTTGAGTACAGTAATTCAGTAATACTCAACTCTTTTCACATCAAAAAAAAGTTTAATGAATTTTAAAACTTTCTTTTATGGGGAAGTTTTTGACTAATTTCTTTTACTTGATTAAAAACTTAATTCACTTCAAAAATATACAAATTAGAATGTTTCAAGCTTTCAAAAAATAACCCCCCAAAATTCAAGATTTGCCAGACATGATTGGGAAAAAAAAACAGAGATTTTAAGTATAAAACGTAAAGTTGTCAACAAAAATAGAAAATTTAAGGTGAGAAACAAGACTTAAAAAAGCACAGTAGCCGAGTGAGAAAAGGGAAGAAAAACGAAACAAGAACATGGTTTTTCTTGTTCTGTTTTTCATCTTTTTTCTCTCTAATAAAGTAATATCTTGCTAATTTAGTTTCTTGAATTATTCATTTAATTTTATTTACATTTTAGATTTTGTCAGTTATAATTAACTAAAATTTTGTTAAAATTTGTACCATTTTTACAAGTTGAACATTGTTTGATCATTATTCCTTTAAATAAGAAAAATTATTAAAAACTAACTTTTGCTTGACTGCATTATTTTAGAATGCAAGTCTTATAATTATTTTCAAAACTTTATTGATTCACTGAAATAATTACAAAAATATAGCAAAGTATTCAATAAGAGAAATTAACACTAAAGGATGTGAATTTTGACTGCTCTTCTGATTTAACTACTTGAACCATATTTTCCAGTTTGATGTTACACTACAATTTTATGAATCTGGAATCCAAATCTAATTGGAAAAAAAAGGGGTTTTTTTTAGAGAAAGTGCTATTTTGTTTCTGATTGTGAAACTTAATTCGGTTCTCAAATTAATCAGCATATTTAAAATCAATTCCTCAAATGGTTAAAAAAGCCTGATAGTAAATGAAAATCTGATGTTTAGATCAAAAGTAATGCAAATCTTCTGTTTGTTAATTTAAACACACACATATATATATATATATATATATATATATATATATATATATATATATATATATATATATATATATATATATATATATATATATATATATATATATATATATATATATATATACACTTAAGTTTATGCTTGAATTTGCTTGATTTTTTTAATTTAAGTATTTGTTGTTTGCACGCATTACATTGAGTATTAATTGTCATTGTCTGTTATTGTCAAGTTTATTTTGTATCATTTTAATTTTCTGTGCACCTTGATCCTTGGTAATCCTTGTTGGTTAGATTTTTTCTGTTATTTTAAGTTCTCTGTTTTTGTTAAAATTTATTGTAGACTGTTTAAAACATTCTGTATATAAGAGTGTAAATATGCAAATATTATTTATTATATAAAAACTATCTATAATGAAGCAATTGAATTAAGGATGATTCTGTGAAATTTGAAAGAATGAGTTAAAAATAATTTTTTGCACTCATGGTAAAAACACTTGTGCTGATCTCAAAGTACAGGTGGTCAATTGTATGTTGGCCCTAGTGATGGGTGGTATAAAATTTTTTAATATCACAAAATATTGTTAAAAAATATCAAGAATTTACAATGTATCAAGATTTCAATGTGTTTTCAATCAAGATTTATGTATCAAGATTTCACTGTAACTAATTCATATTTTTCTTTATATTGGACAATTTTTTTTCTTTTAAAAGAAAATTAAAAACATTTTTTTCTAAAAATGTTTTTAATAGTCATAATTTAAAAAAATTACTGAAAAATTTTAAAAGTTTAAAGATATGTAAAGTGAGCTACAGAAGGAACATGATTTTTGTGGTAATATATAAATAAAATCGCAAATTTTTAAGTATCAAATTAGTATTTTTTCGAGTTAATATTGATTTCTTATCTATATTATAAAAAAAACAAGAGAAAAAGTACAATTTGAAACATAAAATAGTGCCAAGCAAATCTACACCCAAGAGTTCAAATGTCATTGTGTTTGAATTAGGAAACACTATATGAAGATAAAGATTTTTTTCTCTGTTCTTAATAGAAATTAGTTTTGGTCATGATATCGTCGGTATCTATCGAGTGTTGGTATTATTTGATAGGATTGTTGACATTTATTGTATTTACGATATAGCGTGAGAATATCATTCTAGCAATAAATAAATAAATATATTGATATTTCAGATCACTTAGTTCTAGTAGACAGAGCTTAAGTAAACTGGGGAATAGCTTAGAGTCGAGGTTTTCAACTGGTTTAAATTATTTAGGTTAAATTAGACAAAGAATAATTAAAAAATGACAATTTTTTAAATTAGGCATTTAATCATGTGTTTATGGAGTATGCACTATGTTTTTATGGAGTTTGGAGTAATTTTTTCAGTTAGATCTGGAACTAGCACAGCTTTTTTTTCGTGAAAATTGTCTTCTCTGAAAACAAAAGTAATAAATAATTATAAATATTTAAATTTACAGTGGGCTTTCTTCGGTCAATAAAATTTTCTGAGTATGATAAAAGGTTTTAGTGATATAAAATGGAAGACAAAAACTCAATGCAAAAATTTACTTTAGAGATATAGCATAGGGGATCTAAGCTTCAAGTCAGCTCTTCTGGTTTAGATATTTGGTTTAACTATCCAAAATAATTACTAAATATCTCTTATTCTTTAATAGTCACAAATTCATGAAGGAAAATTCATTTTTATCCAGAAAAATTTTGTTTTTGTCTAATTATCTAATTTAATTATAATTAGCTCAAACAAATTAACATATTGGATTTCTTGAGTGATAAGAATTGCAACTTTCAGCAAAAGAATTCGATTATTTTCGTTAATTGTTACGTATATTAAGATGCGTTTTTGATTATTATTTTTTCTGCTGTCTAAACCAGAAATGAACAGTTAAGAAGAAACTGTAATAGCAAAAATTATTATTAAGTTTTTGAAAGCAATGAATGTTTATGAAAAATCTTTTATTTTCAGGATTTTGTTCGGTTGATTGAGCAGTTGGATAAGGCTTGCATTCGATTTGTACATTTTTCCAAAGAAAATGAACTGAGAAGCAGGGTATGTTCATTGAATGATTCTGATTCATAGGGGTTTGTGATTGAATGAATTTAATTCATGTGGTGATACAGTACTAATTAAAAAAAAGAAAAAAGGGTGCAATAAAAGTTTCAGTTATTCATTAGGGATTGTAAGTATTTTTAATAGTATGAATCTTAATTTTTTGGTAATAATAATTAAACCTGGAATAAATAATTTGTTAAAATTAAATAAGTTAAGTTACATTAAAGTATATTTGCCTTGAATTTTGGTTGAAAAATAAAATTATACAGAGGTGATTGTGCTCCGGAAAAAATCCGGATTTCCGGATTTTTCCTTAACCGCGCTTCGGAAGTTTCCAGAAATCCTAGGTCCAGAAATTTCAATGTATCATCAATCAGATTTATGTATAAAAATTCTTGTATATTTTATTAAAAAATATTGGAACTAGAATTTATACTTTGCATCTTTCATTTGTAAATATTTTTTCTGGTAGAATAATAAATGTGATTGAAGATAAAAATAAACTTATACATAATCATTCATTTAAATTATGCTGTATATAATTTATTTAAAATTTAATGTTCTGAAAATATCAATGATTTCAATTTATAAAGACATTAATTTTTTGAAATGTGTCATTAATGATTTTACTCAAGAAATTTTCAGGAATTATTAGTTGAACTCACAATCACGCCTGATTATATTTTATATTGTTTCATATATTATGTAGATCTATAATTAATTACCATATATCCTGATGTATGAGTTGACTTTTTTGAACCCAAAATTTTTTCGAAAATTAGTACCTTCGATTAATGAAAGTCTGTTGATTGTGAAATATTGATGCATTATAAGTAATGAGATGGATATGAATAACTCTGTATCAATTTACCCACTTGAAAAATTATTTTTAATATTTTATATGAAATTAATTTTACCCCTTTTCCCTAATCTAATTTTCTTTACACGTAAAGGTTTTTTTTTTTTTAAAAAAAAAACAATAATTAAAATTAATACTTTAAATTAATCTGAAATTATATATAAGAAAAGTTAATTTGTTCAGGATTATTTCATAAATATGAAGCAATGAAAACTTTTAAAACATATCATAAAGCTACAAATTTAAAGATTCCACAATATTATCTGTGTTGGATGCACTAATGTTAACAGTCTTGTCGTGTGAATCTCATTCTACAATAGATTATACTTTTCATTTGTTGAGTCCAACAAAACACCATCTTTGCAACCATAAAGAACTTTTACACTTTTTTAAAAGATTTTGCAATGATATTTCAATCCCTATTTTGTCATATCTAGTATCATTTGGCACATGACATCTATCGTAATAATAATTGACTTATTGACAGCAGTCTGCTTATGCCCCTGATATACCAGAAATTTTCTATCTTGTAATCAGAATTGGAGGATCAACTTAACAGGACTACTTATAGTATGGGTTGATATATACTACTGGTCGATTTATACAACAGGTCAATTTATACAATTGGTCGACTTATACAACAGGACGCATAGGACAACAGTATTGATAAAAATAAACTGGTTAAATAAACTGTCATCATAGTTTATAAGCGGCCAGGTTTCAAATGTTAGATATCCATTTTAAGTAATACATAGAACAGTAGAACCATGATTGATCGTTTTTCAATACCACCTTTCATTGTGAATGATAGGTGTGACATTTTAATAGGGCACAATAGGTATGAGAATACAGGTCAACATAAAATATCAAATAGCAACTTCAAAAAGTATGACTTGTAATAATGAAAAATGGATTTGAAAATTATTAAATTAACAATAAAATTTTTATTTAATAGAAGAAGAAAAAGAAGAAACATATTTATTTCTTCAAAACATATAGAAAATTTTGGTTTAAACAACTTCTTTTCTTCCCAATAAAAGTAATAAATTTTCAACAGTGGTGATAGATTGCTGTTTTTTTTCTGTACCACATAGTTTTAAAAGCTATGACACCTTCTGCATATGTTGTAGTTATGTTTCACCATCTTCATCACTTTATTTTGTACTTCTACAGTTTCTGCAACCCTTTTTTTGACTGACATCACACTACAAGTTTCAATATTTTCATGAATAAATACTAAATGTGAAAATATTAAATGTGGTGTTAGAGGCATTCTCCCCAAACTGTGTTAAATCATCATTTTCTTCCTTTTCTTTAGAATAAAAAGTTAGGTACTATTCTCAAAATAAAACATTTTTAACTTTTTTTTAATGTGGATAAAATTCCTGAATGATAGGTGCAAGAATCTTTTGTTTTCAAAACTTAAATAAAGAGGTATCATTAGCCTTAAGCATTTGTAAGAAGCATAAAAGAAGCATTTGTGCTGAAACCAGTTGACTGATTTATTCATGCGGTAACAAGGCTCGTTGTATGTGTTTTTAATGAAATGGAAATAGTGCCTTTGATGTAATAACTTTCTTTGTATACATTCATCTTTAATTTTTTGTCTCGTTATTCTGTAAATAAGAAGTAAATTTGGAAATAGTTTCTTTAAGATTAAAATGCTGTTCTTAAACCAAAAGGAATGTTAAATGTTTTTTCTTTAAAAAAGAAACGGTATGGTGATGCGTTTCGGTATGGTGATGCGTATGGTGATGTGAATAAAAAGCTTTTTTTTAGGAATAAAATCAATGATATTGCTCTTTTTAGGAATAAAATAAATGGTAAAAATTTTCTTAAGAATAAATTTTAATGACTGAGGTTTCCTTAAAAGTAAAAGGAATGATGATATTTTTGTAAAGAATTGATGAAAAAAAAATCGAAAGGAAATAGTAAGCTGAGAACACTATTAATAGAAAAGATCGTGGTTTAATGTCCAGAAAGAAAGATGTGTTCTATAACAAAATATTTTTGTTCTTAGAGTTTTTAAATATTTTATTTTTTTCTTATGTTATTTTTCCATTTCAGGTATTTTCAGAAAAGATGGGTCTTGAATCTGGCTGGAACTGCCATATTTCTTTACTAAGTGACGATAAATGGTAATAAGCTTTACTAGATTGCTTTTATTATCTTTGTAGCGGTTCGTAATGATGTCACCTTATTTTTAAATTTTTGACCCCTTCCCTCCTTTTTCACACAAGTGTCACACTTCACTATACCCTGAACCCCTCTCTTGTCATATATTTCTTTATATTACATGAACAAGGTTCAAAAATGTTCACTATGTAACAGATTTTATTTTTGAATTTGATGTGTTTTAATACATTTGTGAGCGTAACAACAATTATAATCTTATATTTATTTCATAATATTATTATAATTATAAAAAAGTATCTAATTAAGGGAGGAGCACTTCAAAATATTTCTATCTGATATTGTGAGGCTTGTTCCCAAAAGCAGAGTTCGGGAAATGAAAGAATTGTTTAGTTACTTTTACAAGTTTTTTTAAACAAAATTAGAACATAAATTTGTTGAAATGTTTGTTTATTTGTTTTTTTTTTTTTTTTTTGCACATGATATTTGGGAAATTTTAATACACTGATGTTAAGATTACTTTTTAGTGTAACATCTAATTTAGTTCCAACATCTGTTGAGAAGTAAAGAATTTTTGTAGTTAAAAGGAACAGCTTCTGTTGTCTTTTATTAGCGATAACTATAATTATTAAAACTGTTGCGCCAAGCTTACTTCTCTAAATTTTGGTTGTTACATTACATCAGTGTTTATCAATTTCATCAATCAGATAAATAGAAAAAGAAAAAAGAAGAAAATTAATTATTTTTCTTTTTTAAAAGTTTTTATGTCATACCATGTTAAAGTGTATAATTTGCTGATGCATAAGCCATGGAAGAGTTAAGATTAATTTATTAATTAATTTTGTTATATTGTTTGCAGTGAGAAAAATGGTCCAAATTCCCTTGTTTCTCCATTGAAGTTTTCTCGCCACTATGCTTTTCCTCCCTCTACAGAAGAAACATGTGCATCTGATTCTCGAAATGAGGTTTGTATGCTCTAATACTGTACATTTTTTGCTCTGTACAATATGCATATTGAGACTCTGATCATCAATTAAAAGAACTAACATTTTCACTTGGTGTAAAGATTTATACATTAATTATTGGATGTCTCAAAAAAGCCCTTTGATTCAAAAAATCCATTACCAAAGGAGATAGTTTAAATTGCTGCATTCTTCTGAGAAAACCAGAGAATTTACTATCATTAAGTTTTAAAATTAGTTTCAAAGTTTTCCAACAGATGTTGCTGATAACTAAAAAATGTTGAGCATTGCTTATAAAATAACCAGACAAAGTCAACGGTCATCCATGTAAATATTTCTGAATTTTTTGGCAAGCAGCTGAAAATACTATTGTATATTTTTCAGTGATGAACTTTGTAAAATGTTTGAAATTTGTTTAGAATAGGGATCTCCTTTCCTATGCAAAATTCTGCACATCTTACTTCGGTCTTCTCCCATTAATTTTATTTTCAATCCATCTTTTGCTTTTTATCATTTTTGAAATACACAGTAGTTTTAAATAATAGATTAGTATATGCACTGTATATATGTGTATTATTTTTCATATCTACCTTTAATTTGTTTGAATCAACTGATTTGAACTGCTACAAACGTATATAAAAAATTTAAATTAGGTACAGTCGGGAACCGATTATCCGGAACAATCGGGACCATCGCTATTCCGGATAACTGATTTTTCCAGTTTTCTGAATCTCTACAAAAAGCCGTTTGTTTATTGTTAAACCTAACAAAAAATGTGTTGTTTTGGAAATAATCTTAAAAAGAAGAAAAAACGATGAAGGAATACACTAATGATTATTTCCAAAATGATGGTAAGGTAAACATCTTTCAAAAAAGAAAAAAAAATCCTAAAATCTTATGAGGAAAAAAAAATTTTTTTTTAAAAATGGCGCGAAAATTTATGGAATTTCGTTCCGGTCTTTTGGTTTTCCAGTTTTCTGATTTCCGGATAACGGGTTCTGTACTGTATTATTAAAGATAATAGCATTATAAAGGGAAAGAAAGATAAAGTATAAAAGTATATTATTATTGATATAATTGCATACTCTATATTATTATATATTTTAGATTGTTAGTACGGTTAAACCCCGCTGTAATGAACTTTCAAGGGACTGAAATTTCGGTTCACTATAACCGGGACTTCACTATATCCGTTCAGCAAACAATTTTAACTAATGGTTCCACACCAATTGCAAAAATGACTGAAAAATAATATGTAGTAACAAAAAATGTTTTAACTTTTCTTTTTGTTATTACTCTTCATCTTGCATGTAAAAAAAATTAGTATTTTTTAGCTTATGAGCAATCCTCAACATCAGATATGGAAACACTTCCCGACTCTCCGATAATTTTTCCTGAATTTATGTTATTCCGCTTTCTAAACTTGTCTAACCAGCCATTCAAGTACCTACACGAAAGTAATACCACCAAATCGCTTAGCAAATTCATCCGCTTCGACTTAAACATTTGTCCACATACTGGAAGACAGCAGCTTCTTTGAATGCTGAACCAATTCAATAATGAAGCAAACAAGAATAAATGCTTGTTGCTACATTTCATGCTATAGATGATTTTAAAAATCGATATCTGCATTTATTTTGAAGTAGAAATTTCAAAATTATTACAAAAAATGAAAATCAGTCGAAGACATGAAAAAGTTCCTAATATCCAACTTCCTCTCTTTTTTTTTCATTCACTATATCCACAAAAAATAACATACGAGTGTAGTAAGACATGGGAGCGAACATTTTATTCACTATATCCGGCATTTAATATATTTTTGAATCACTATAAACCGTGTTCACTATAGCGGGGTTTGACTGTATTTTCTTTTATGTGAAATATAGCATTTGACTAGACTTCAATTGGTTTTGTTGAATTAACATATACTGCCAGTTAAAGTGCATTATTTGTTTTTAGATTCCTATTCGCCATGCGAGTGCTCCCAGTATGATTAATCTTGAACCAAATAAAGTGAAATCTGAAGAATTAAGTACTCATTCTAAAAGTGAAGATTCAACATCTCTTTATAATATATCTTCAAGCAAGTATGAACTTCAAATGGAATATTTTTTTCATATAAATCTGTAGATTGTGTTTGAAACATCACTATTTTTCAATTTCTCAAGATTATGCGGCTGAAAAAGTGACTAGCTAGCTTATTGGTGTTTTATAAAAAAAAGTGTTTTGTTTAAATAGGGTATATATTAATTATTGACCTTATTTTGGGAATAATTTTTTTAAATTTCTTGCTGTATTGAATTTAACATTGGTGATGTGGCGTTCTCGTTATTTATTACTATTTGTTATTAGTAATAGGTTTTTTAAATTGTCTGAAAAAAAGGCCTTTTTCATAACCTCTTGTTGCTTTGTTACTGAAATCCAAGAAAGCAATAATGTAAATAAATAAATCGGCCGCTTAATGATTTTCTTAATCCAATCTTTGTGGAAACTAGAAATAAACAATAAAACTTTAGTATCAAAAGGAAAATAAAACGCTAAACAGGGTGGTCTTAATTTTTCTTCTTACATGATTAACAGAATACCTCAGCTAATTCTATAAAGTAGAAAACCTCTTTTTGTAAGATTCCTCTTTCAATATGAGAAAAAAAACTGTGATTAATTATTTTTTTCAAGTCTAAGTTTGGCATATGATTTGTTATTTAGATGTTAGAGGGTAAAAACTTAAGATGTGCTGAAGATTAGTAGCTTTTTGGCTCAAAAGTTTAGCTCACTTCAGAAAGCGTCACAAACTCCCGTTTTTCTTATTTGAGATTCATAAAGTGAAATTAAATTTCTAGCTTTCTGGTAATTAGTTTGAATTAAAATTCTAATTTGGCTATTATTGCTGGAAAAGTGAATGATTGTGTTCTATTATTTTTTTTAAGTACTTTTATTTTGTAGTACAGTTGTTTAATTTCATATTGTAATGCTGTAAAGTGCACAAAAAAAGGAACACGATGAATAACTTTTGATCTAATGATTAGATTTGCGTCTACTATGATTCATTATTAATGGTTTAAAGAAGTGACCTCGAATATGCTAATTAATTTGTGCCAGCTTATTTTAAGCTTTAAAATCAGGCAAAAAGAAACATACTTTCTCTGAATAAACTTGCCTTTTTTGGCGGATTTGGATTTCTGACTCTCAAAATGGGAGGGGGAGGGTATTCGCAATTTGGAAAATGTGATTCCAACACTTCGGTCAAAAGAAGAGACGGAAGTTTGGACCACTAAATGTAAAGTTTAATTTGTTCTTATTTCATTATATCTTGAGAACTTTTTCAATGAATTGAAAAATTTTTGCACTCATTTATGATATTAATTTTTCTAAAGATAATTCCATGCGAAAATAGTTTTCAATAATTGTTTATTACTTTTTTATTAATATATATAATAATAGTATAAAAATTTGAATTGTAAGGTATTCAAATTTTTACATAATTTTTAGGAATGTAAGCTTGTATGAAAAATGAAAAATTTGGACAAAATTGGTCTAATGGTTTCTGAGATGTAAAAGTTTTAAAAAAATGCCTGTATTTGAAATTGGACTTCTCAAGAACTATTCGGCAGATTTCGTTCAATTTTTATATTTTGCCATGTAAAATTACATTATTTAAAATGGTGTAAAAATGTGTATAGCTTACAATTCAAAACTTTTTTGACTATTATATTCAATAATAAAAGAATAATTTTTAAAAATTACTTTTTGCATGGATATGCAAAGAGTAATTTTAATAATTATTTTAATAAGAGTAAGGAGTAATATTGCTCCTTTGAATCTTTAACTAAACCATTGGCACCATATTTCCCATATTGCAACTAATCCTCCTTATTTTGAGGGTCAGAAAGTCACATTCATGAAAGAAGTAAGTTTTTGTGCTTTATTTCATAACTTAAAGCATCATCTGCACTAATTAATTAGCATATTTAAGATAAGACCCTCAAATTATTGAGTTCTAGTATGTAAAGATCTGATTGTTTGATTAAAAGAAACTGTTACAACTAAGGAGTAAAAGAAAAAGGTTGCATTAAATTGAATACCCATGATTTTGAATTACAGATTGCTTTTGAATTTGCTGTTACTTATGTATGCAATGATTTGTGTCTGTTTTCGTAGGACACACCTTGGAACAGAAAGCCTATTTCAAGATATTTCCCTAGAAGACCAGTCCTACAGGAAATCCTCTCTGCAGGACATAATGATATGTGAAGAGGGGGGATCTAGTCACATAACCGAAAGTACTGACCAGAGTGCCCCTGTTACATTTGACATGTCTAATAGGGTATGTCTTCTTAAATTAATAGTGTTGCACATCAGTAAATAGTATATTGGCATGGTACGTAACGTTTTTAAAAAGTGCTTATTTTCGATTCTCGTTTTTTAAAGGCATTTAAAGGTGCTTTTTTTCATTGGGTGTTTTTAAAAAGTGCTTAATTTTCCCTTTTCAAAAATTATTATTATTTTTTTTTACCATGTTGATTTTCACCACGTATTATGCAAAAGTGTGCTTTTCACATTGTTCTATTCGACATTTTCACAATTCATTCAACCACACTCTATTTCAGTGTAACGCCAGTCCATTGCGTGTGAAGGCGTCAATCATTTTACATGCTGGATGAAATGCTTTCAAGTCTGCGTGTGCGTCTACTGAGCTGGTTTCGGTGAGATTATTGCACTCTCATGTGCAACTCTGCCACATTTTGCAAGAGATTCTCAATTTCAGGCTTCATTTTCCACCCTCTGATATTGAACCGAAAAAATCTCTTGATCATTTTATAATGGCTAGTATAATCAGGAAAAGAGTTCTTTGTCAGAAACTAGTTATTTTATCATGATCATGTAAAGTCTTTGAAAATTATTTTAAATGTTAGTTAATGTATATAGTGGTTGAAAATATTTTTTGAGTGCTTAAAGGGTGCCTATTTTTTGTTAAAAGATTTGGCTACGCACCCTGATTGGAGAGTCAAGTAAGATAAGATAGTGAGGGGAGATAGGGTACCTCTATGGTCTCTAAATTGGTTCAGTTTTCTTGCAGACAAACTCTTAATTTCACTTCACTAGTCAAAATGAGAATTGACCTACCATGTTGTTAAATCAACTCCTTAATGTTCTTATGTTTTTAAACTAACCTTATTTATTGTTTATTATTATCCAGCTTATTACATGTTTATTAAAGGTTCAAACCCTAACAAATGATAAGCGTTAAGTCCAATAGTAGCTTTGTTCTGTTTTGTTGTTTTGATAACCTCTGCTCTCGCGACAAGACCGGGTTCTGATTCATTGAATTGAACTTTTACTGGCATTAATATGATCAGACATTGTGAAAACAGTCTAAATTTATTTCCAGCTATTATGTCATTTTATATTTCATCCATATATTTCATTTAATTAATTTTTATAGTAAATTGTTTGTTTTTTAACATTGTGTTTTTTTACATTAGGCAAAACTGCCAAAGGGGACTGAAAACATCCGACCCCACATTGAGAATGTTGACAATGTTCCACTGCAAGTCTCTTTGTTTACTGATTGCACTGCAGAAGCAACACGAGAAATGATCTGCATTATGCAAGAATACGGAGAGGTTGTCTGCTGTCTTGGAAGTTCTGCTAATACTGAAAATATTCCTATATTTCTTCAAGCTGATGCCAGGTACTTTTTCTCTTGATTAGAAAATTACCGTATGCATTTTTCATTGAGTAAAGTTAAATCATTTTCAACTTACATGCATTTAAATGTTTCTAGTAAAGTACGGCTGCACACAGTCACAAAAAATTTATATTTCAGTAATATGGCTTTAGCATGGCATCAACTGTATTACTTTTAACAAGAACTGTTCTATGTTCATCTATGTGTAAAGTATTAAGTTTTCTTCTAATATAGATACTTCTATCGTTGCTGTGCAACTTATTTCATCTGTAGTATTTGTTTCGTGTACTGATAAACTTTTTATCCAATTGGAATTTAGGAAAATGGTTTCATCCTGTTACTTCATCAAAAGCAACCATTCTTTAAAAATTAATTTAGAAAATAATGAAAGCGAAAATAAATATTTAAAACTAAAATCGAAAATTTTAGATTCTTTTCATTACTTTAAAAAACTTCTAAAGTAATGGCAAAAAAACATTGCTTATTAAGTATTCTCAAAACTTAACTGTTAAGTCATAAAAATTATTTAAGAATTATAATTGTTTGTTATTATTGAATTTAATAATATTTTATTTTATATTTTATAACCATCGTTGAACAGCCGACCCAATTTTTGGGTTTATACTACTACTGTTCAACTCCGTAGCCTTGTAATTTTAGTTAGCCACGGTTAACCTGTCAGAAATGGAACTCTAACCCATGATCTGTCTACCGCTAAGGATATTTTACGTCAACAATGTGGTTGGTGTGAGCTGGGTGCGGAATTTGAATCAACCTGCCATCAATGGGATTTGAACCCGTGTCATCTGATTGGGAGGCGAGCGCTCTATCCCCCTGAGCCACCACAGCCCCTATTAATAATATTATTTTATAGCCGTTCTTGTACAGCCGGCAAAATTCTGGGTTTTTGACTACTAATCTTCAACTCTGTAACCTTGAAATTTTGAACCCAATCCAGGAAACCCGGGAACTCTTGGATTAACCATTAGCAACAAATTGCCTCTGTGGTGAACTTTTTGACAGAACTAACCCTCATTTGTGTTACAAGGATAAGACAGCCTCCTATGGGTTAGCCTGGCTGAAAGGGGACTGTAACCCATGATCCGTCTACAACTGAGGATATTTTTCGTCATCACTGTGTTAAGTATGAGCCAGGTGCAGAATTCATATCAACCAGCCATCGCTGGGAATCGAACCTGGTCCACCTCATTGAAAGGCGAACGCTCTATCCCCTGAGCCATCACAGCTTTTCATTTATTATTGGTAAAAAGCCGACCAGGTGGCCAATGGCTGCGGGTTCGAATCCCGCTCTGGGCATGGATGCTTCTCTCTATGTGTTGTCCTCTGTTGTGTGAATGTGGCCCACCCTATGAATGGGTATTTGTGGCAGTGTGGCGGGGATAATGTTGCTAACCTTCGTGACTGAGGTTCACAGGTGCCCACTGGGTAACGTTAAATGAGAAACATGAGCAACACTTCCGTCATCTTTCGAGGTGAAGAACGAAAGTACCTGCCATTAAAGTAAAAAAAAGTTATTGGTAAAAAATACTATTACAACTTTCTGTTCTTCTTTCAGACTAATTTTGTTTTGAAAATTTTCTTTTCAGCATTGCAATTCAGCCTTTGTTACCTCACTTGTGTGTTCAGCAATCAATGAATGGAACACGTGAACAAAATGCATTTCACCACATTAGCTCTGCCTTAAACAGTCTTCCATGTGGAATAATCTTCCACCGAGAGGATCCCATTAGTCTATATCATTTGATAACAGAGGTAATATTTTTGCATTTCCTTTAATACTCATTAGTTAATATTGTTGAAAAAAATTGGTTTTAAAAATTTTTGCTTCACAGACTTTGCATTGTTTCACAATGTTATGCAATATGTTGATCTTAAATTGGGGATAATTATCATCATCATCATAGTTGGCAAGACAGCCCAATGTGGGCCAATGCCTTCCTCTGAAGAGTTCTCCATAATGACTTCCGATTTATCTTTGATCAAATTTAGTTATGTCTCACAGTCAGTTGTGTTATCTGGTTATTGGATTTTTGTTTCATGTAAGATTTTGTATGTACTATTCTTATGTATTTGTCTTGTTTTTATTCTTCTGTATTAGCTTTATGGATTTTATATTATGTATTATATTCTTTGTCTGGACTTTGGCAAAACCTTTGGGGTACAGAGAGAGCAATTTTAGACTTATGTTGTGCTCTCTTGATAGAAAAGGTTTTGCTTTTATGTCTTCCGGAGCTGGTGCCCCCTAAAGACGTCAGCTTTGGTTGTATTATTTTTCCATATTTTTCATATATCATTGTTTCTCCTGTTTCAATTCCTTTTGGATTCACAGCTGCTTTGCGCGTTTTTTTCATAGGAAATATTATTATTTTTAATTGCTTATAAAATTTTGAATTCTTTTCTTAATTATCTTCGAACTCCATTTCTTTTCATTAATTGGAAGAAAATCAGACTCCACCGAGTCAGCCCATCTCAACCGCGACCTTCCCCTCTTTCTTGTTTCACTGGGTTTAAAAAGCAGCATATTTTTTATTGTACTGTCATCACTCATTCGAAACACGTGGGCCATCCAATTCATTCTATTTATTTCTTATGTATTCAATAATAACGGGTTGTTTATAAATCTTATAATCCTTATCGGGTTGTTTATAAATTGGGAATAATGGACAGGTAAATTTTCTGAAAAAACAGACCTTGGGTAAATTTTTTTCTGAAAAGTGACATTCAGTATTGTAATATTACATATCTTGCCCCCTAGAATGCAAGCAGACTGAAAAAGTTTGTAAAGTGAAGAAATTTATTTTCTTAAAAAATACTATTATAAGTTTATTATAATAGTTTTTGTAAATTTTTATTTTATAATAATTATTATAAAATAATTAAAAATTTTATAATTATTGTTTTAATTAAAAACATTTTACTATAAATTTATTAATTATGTATAAAAATAAAGGTTTTTCTGAGGTAGCTAATATTTAGAAATGTGCACTGTTGAATGAAAAAGTTCGTTACATTTAAGTATTTTAAAATTTACTTAATTTAAATCTTTTACATTATTTTTGAAAGACCAAAAATACAAAAAAAATTCTAGTTTTTTAAAATGTATTGTATGATACTGATCTCTTTCAAAAAAACTTTGCCATTATATAATTACCTGAATAATTGTTGATTATTCAGCTGAATATTTGGCCAAATATCCGGCTAACTGAATATTTGTTACATACCTAGACTGTACCTAAATTTTTTTAATAGCAAAAACTTAACTGTGGTTCTAAATTCTTGACCTTAAAAAGTCATAGAAGAAATTTTTATTCTTTTTCCAAACTTAGTAAGAAATTTTCCTAAATCTCCTTTTTTACTAATTTTTTTTTACCATTTTTGTTTGTTGCTTTTAGAAAAAAAAATTTAAAAATTAAGATGATTTTACTTTCTTACATAAGCATTATTCATACCCCTTCTTCTCCTTGTCAGCAAAAATAAGCAAATTACAATCCCTCATTTTGTTCTCATATAAAATTTTAATGGCCCCCTATGACTAATATAATGATAATTTCAGAATGGAGTTCATTGGTATTTCCAAAATTGATCTTTGCTGTTTAACTTCTTCTTCTTTGTCAGCGCAACAGCCCCTTGCCGGCCTTGGCTGCCTCAACAGCTGACAAATGCCAGCACCTCCTATCCATAGCAACTCCCTTCCAATTTCTAATCTTTAAGGTTTTCAAGTCATTTTGGATGTCGTTGCTCTTTAACTCTCTCTCTATATATTTATGACTAGATTTTCATAATTTGATAAATTTTATAATTTTTGTTTTTTAGGCCCGCCATTTTATGTGCAGTGCACGTAATTCTTTGGAGTTCATGCTTTGCTGCCTCTTGAGCATCGCCCTCCTCCAAGTTCTAGCTGTTCTCTTCTTCCTCCCTCTCGCTCTTCCTCTCTCCCATATGCTGTGGCTCATCTGCCTGGAAGTTCCTCTGCTCAGTCTATCCCTTATGGGGCATCCACTGGATACTCAAGTCATGATGTTGGCCACAGGAAAAAACGTTAAAGTTGCCAACAAGCAAGTGAGTCCCTCAATTGTCACTAATCTGCATCAAATCTCAAATAAAGGTGTAAAATTATCAAAGTTATGTGTTTTCAAAATAAGGGGACCATAAAGATTTGAAAGGGTCTGTGGCTGGTGATAAAATTGCATGCCTACTTTTCACAATTGAATCATATTTAATTTCATCCTATATTAATCCATAATATTCAAACTCGACCAGGTATTATATTACAAGGTACTATAGTACCATACCAAAGGAAATAAATGTAGGCCAATTAGGGAGCCCTTGATGTGGCACTATATTTTATTTTACAACCGCTGTTGAACAGACGACCCAATTTTTGAGTTTACGACTACTGATGCTCAACTCTGTAGCCTTGTAATTTTGAACCAATCCTGAAGACAAGGAAACTCCTGGATCAGTACCCCCAGAGGTATTGTTTTGTTATGGGAACATGGAGGACTTTTGCGAGTCAACAAATTTAACGTGCATCAGTCACCATTTACTACACGGGGAGTATTCGGCCGACTGGGATCGATCCCACAATCTCATGGGCATGGGCCCATTGCCCTACCAGTTGGGCTATCCCGGCCTATGTGGCACTATATGTAGCTAGGTATATATGTATAATAGTGTGTTAAATAGCGTTAAAATGAAGAAATTCTTGCTTAATATACCGCATTTATGCACGGCCCAATATTTACCCTTAATATTATAGTTAAATATCCATTAAAGTTATGAGAGGAAAAAACCATGTAATAAATATTATTCTCTAATAAATGTAATTTTTATATAATTTTTAAAGGAAACAAAAATACTGGTTACCTAAATTTTAGTTTGTTAATTTTTTTCCCCTCTAAATGTCAGCAAATACTAAACGTCTAAAAAAATTAATTTTCAGCACAAAATAGGGGGTAAATGATGTGATACTATAAATGATTTAGTAAAAAACCTCCAAAGTATCTTAGTTTACAATAAATGAAAATTCATAAACAAAATATGTAAAAAAAAAACTCTTTTAAGTACTATAAAACATTACATTTGATTAAATTCTTCTAGTAAAAAACTTCCAAAGTATCTTAGTTTGCAATTGTCATAATAACAAAATTCCATAAAATAAAAAAACTGGAAGGAAAAAACTACCTTAAGTGATAAGAAACATAACATTTGAATGGAAGATCAGATTTTTTTTAATTGCATAACCTAAAATCATTGCATCTGAAGAATTCAAGTTTTGTAGATCAATGATTTAATTCAGTATGTTTTTAACAAAAAACTTTAATACTCATCCTCTTTCAATTCACATCGTTGAGCAATAATAGTCTTTGCTTTTTCCAAACTTAAATTTTGTGGCTTTCCTAAAACTAAAAACTGGTTTTTCTTTTGCTGTATAGTTGAAAAGTAGCGTGTAGTATAGAAATTTCAATACAATTTTGATCTTGGACTCGATTCTTAAAGCATTAAATTAATGTATCATAAACGTAAATACATTTTTTTTTATAATCACCTTGTCTACAAAACATCCTTGTTGAAGAAAATGCTTTTTTTAAATAAAATATGTATTTGTCTACGAAACAACCTTGTTTATGAAACTGTAGTGTATCTACCACTAAGAAAATACAATTCCAATTCCCTACGACATGTTAACTTGATTCTATATTGGGATACCTTTTCATAAATGAAGGTTGTATTGTCGATATCAACTCTCCCCACACAAAACTATAACAAACTGTTAACTGGATACTTTTTGATTCTATTTCATTGATCAGAAAGGAAAATGGAAAGAAAGAGACTAATTATTACCGCCTTCCTTAACTTATCTGTGACATTTGTTTGAACGAGCAAAGAAAAGCAAACACTTTCATGTAAATATGTAAGACTTGAAAATGAAATAGTGTAATTGTATCATTATTTTATTTTATTTTTTATCATTTGCAGGCAATTTTATTCTTCCTTGTTTGTTATTGTGCCAAATTTTGCCCATCTTTGATGATTGCAATTGTAATGTTTACTTGTGTCATGTCTACTGCTTGCAAGATCTACTTGGAAAGTGATGCTCTTGTTTGTTGGGTAACACTTGATATAGTGTAAGAATGCTTTTATGTTCTTTTTTGCCTTTATGTATTCTAATACCTAGATTTTTTGAATGATACTGTTCGAATTACAATTATTTACAGGGTGTCTGCACATCTGGAAAGTCATGGATATCGGTATTGAACAAAATTTGTCAAGATTTTAACTATTTTTTTGATAAAATCATGGGTTTAAGTTGCCTAAAAATCTAATTTTTAAAACGGAATCTATCCCCTCCTCCCAATTTCACAGTGTTCCAATGTTCCAAACATCTGAATTTATCGCAAATTCACACTCATATTCTATTAAAATACACTCACACTCATATTCTATTAAAATATAAAATGTTTTTATCCTGTTCTTTAAAAATTATGGTGTTCTTTCAAAGAATGAAAGAAAGAACATTTCTAGAGCAAATTATCTTTTAAACTTCTGTGATTTCAGAATTTTTTTTATTTATTTATTATTTAATTTTTTTATTTTATCAATTTAAAATTCTAGTTTAAGCTTTTTATGTTACACTTAATTTAAAGAAGAAATAAAACAGCTTTAAATAACTACATATATCTGACAGATTTTAGTTATTTGCTTTTGTATTTTTTCAGTTATTTTATTGCTTTAACTCTTTCTTTACTCAACTTTGTTTCTTAAGTTTCAAATCTATAAATACAAAGATGCAGAGTATAACAGTTTTGGTTATACCTATCATTTCAATTAATGTTGTTATAATGCTTTTTTTAATTTATTGTTGTGTTTTTGTCGGAGAAAATAGTAACCTCGATAAGTCATGAAAATTCTAATCACGAAAAGTCATGGATTTGAAAATCTAAAGCAAGCAGATACCCTGTATTTATGATGCAATATTTTTTATCATAATTATGTGTTAGTCAGGGTTCTAAACCTCTAAAGTTTTATAAAGCTTTTGCTTGTTTTAACCATTAATCAGTGTGATTTAATACAATCAATTCAATTTGCTAATAATTTTTCTGATTGATTATTTGTAAGATTTTTAATCTTAATTGATTTACGTAAAATTTTGTAAACATGCATCTTTCATTTTCTCAGACAATTTGCATGCAAAAGATAAAATTGTAGTGTCAATATATAAGTGGATTGTTATAGTTAAAATAAATATATTTTTTTAATTGTTTAAAATTGATTGTAGCAAGATGTTTGATTAAGTAGTTTTTATTTCCTTATTAGAGATTTTACTTTTTTTTGAGAATTTATTTCACATTTTTAATATGTTCTATATATTTTGGTGAATAACATAAATAAAAATAGTGTTCTTTAGCAATTAGGGTTAAATAGAACCAAACAGATGATTTAAAAGAAATTTTATTTCCTAATTTATTTCACAGTGTATTCCACTAAACTAAACTGGATCTGCATTTTTTTTTATTCTTTTATTTTTTTACTAGTACTTTATTATTTCCAAAATAATTGAAATTAGGAAAATGTTTTTTTAGTCTTTATGTTTTTTATTTTATGTTTATTACTTAATAACAATAGTGTTCAGAGTCAATATGTTTTTTTTTGTTTTTTTTTCTTGATGCGATTTCTTTTACATTCTCCTTTGGATGTAAATGATAAGGATTATAAATATAGTGTACAGGGTTGCTACGATGCAAAAAAATTTTTATTTAAATTAATTTAAAGGAATTTAAATAATATTTAGAATTCACATAAATGGAATTCATACAAGAGGGGCGTATTTTCTTGCCTCATTACCTCAAGATTTCTAATTGAAAAATTATTTTCTATTTTACTTTACGTACGTTATTTAATTTAAAATGTTTTGTTTTTTAACTATTTTACTTTTTATTTTCATGAAGGAAACCTGAAAAGAAGATAAGTGCTGAATCTTGGTTTGCTGTATTAACAGTAAGCCAAAATGTGCTTTCATTCTTTTTAGTTCTTTGCTTTGGTAAGTAAGATTAATATATAAATAATTTTGTTATAAAATACATTACTACTAATATTGCATGCGTACCCAGTCTTTCTCATTTGCAGAAATACTTCTTTATTTTAGAGTTTTCTTCTGTCTATGTGACAGAAGAGAAAATACTTTTAATTTTCAATTTTGCTTTCTATTGTTTTTCATAATAAAACGAGTTTTGAATGTTTCCAAAGATGAAAATTGGTAACAAAATCATTCTGGTACCAGAAATTATTTGGAAGTATTACAATAAAATATTTATTATATGAGACAATGTATTTGAATTTCATATCATACAGTTGTGATGTTTTAAACTAAAAAGCATAATTTAGACATAAAATACATTATTCATGTTTTAATAGAGTCATTGCTTACATCCCCGTAATGAATAAATTCAGTAAGTAAAGGAATAAAATCAGAGGTTAAATCCAGCCATTGCTAGGATTCAAAGCAGGTACACCTCCTTTTGAGGTGAATGCTATATCCCTTGAATCAGTACAGCTCATCTTACAGGGATTATAATTTTCATGTTACAGGATAAAAACTGAAAAATCTTAGCTATTTATTTGTGAAAAATTATCTATTTATTTGTAATAAAATTGAATTTAAACTTTTAGGTAATTTTTAGCTTGGTTTTCAGTTTTCTATAGATGGAAGTTGAAACAAAATGTGCTATAAATTCATTATAATATAAAAATTAAATTCAAATGCTTAAAGTATAATTGGGAATTAATTTGCCTTTTTTTATTCTGCTGAATAAATAGCAGTATTTTGATAAATTAAGGGTTAAGCTATAAGGAATTTAAATTGTTGTAACTTCATATTAATTTTGAAGTGAATTTTTAATGTTTAATTTGTGTTTTTTATTTTCAACCCCTTTTCTTTAAAGTAATTACCAGCTTATCCTTGTCTAACCTTTGTGGGGGAGTATCATAAAAAACTACATATTGAATGTTCCGCAGTAAGCATATAAATTTGAGGTTGTGGACAGTTTTGTTTTCTTGGGTTCTGTAATCAACAACAAGAACAATATTACAACGGAAATGCAAAGGAGAATCACTATGGCCAATAGATGTTTTAATGGAATTCGAAAATACATAAAATCTAATTTAATTCATTGAAAAACAAAAGTTTTATGATATAAATATCTTTTAAGATCAATTTTAACCTATGCTTTTGAAATCTGGACCATATCTTGTATGGATGGGGTTATGTTGGGTAACTTTGAGAGAAAGGTCTTAAGAAGTATTTTTGGAGGAATTTCAAAAAAATAGTGTGTGGCTTAGAAGAACAAATTTGGAGCTTTATCACTCATATAATGAACCTGATATTATTAACTTTATTAAACAACAAAGAATAAAATGGTCAGGCCATGTTATCAAAATGGACGAAGACCGTACCACAAAAAGTGTTTTCAATGCCAAACCAGTTGGCACACGAAAAGAGGCAGGCCGAGTTTGAGATGGATGGATGACCTAGAAAAAGACCTTTTGATCTTAAAAACTGGAAAATACTAGCAGGAAAAAGGTTATTCTGGCCAAGGCCCACCCTGGGCTGTCGAGCCATTGATGAGGATGGTAAAGAACAATGTTAAAAATCTATATTAGAAGTTAAAAATTAATGGCAATCCACAGCAACATAAATAATGTATGCTAGTATTTAATGAGGCTGTTAAACAATTTTCAGCAAAATAATTTTCACAAAACTTATTCCTTATGTATAAACATTCATATAAATGTCTTAAATAAATAAAAGAGTTTTCTAAATCTGAATAAGTATTTTCAGATAGCTAAAAAAATCACTAAACAAATAAAAATAATGAATGCACATCATATTGTAATGACTAAGATGTAATATATTATTTTTATTCTGTTTCCAGTTTTCATATCCATCAGTTTCATCCATCGCTCACATCTCCTATGGAAAAGCAATCCATTCCAGAATAAATATTGGATATTGACTGCAATCACTGTGTAAGTATGGCTGTGTTTGAAACATTTATTTTTACACTGAAAAATCAATGTCTACTGTCCAGCATTTCCAAATTCCAAAAAGATTAAGATTTTTAATCCCATTTGGAAACTTTTAAAATTAAATATAGTTTTTTCAGTCTTGCCTTCATGTGATGAATAGGAATAAATTATCCTCTGCCATTTATTTAGTCATCATATAACACATTCTTGGAACTCTTATCAGTTATAAAATTGATAACTAACAATTGAAGGGTCAAACAACATTTATACCCATGAAAAAAAAAAGGAATGAGGCAGGGCTTTGAGTAATGGGCCATATGCATGATTTCAGAATTGTTGTCAGTAGCTTATTTTTAGTTTTGTCACTGATAAGAGTATACACAGTAACACTTTATAAGAACTAATACACATGTTTTGAGCATTGCTTTGTGCATTCCTTTTTCTATTTCTCTTTACTATTTTTGCTTAAAGTGAATATTTAAAAAAAAAAATTGATCAAGTTTCTGATTTTAAATCATACATTGAGCATAAATTTTTTATAATGAATACGTTTTTTGCATGTTTTATCCAAAAATGATGAGTACTAAAATTATACTTCTGTTTCATTGATTAGTTTCTACTATGCATTATTCCAATGTTTATTTAAATCCCAATTTCTTAGATTCTTTGTAAAGTTTTCCCTGATGAAAAGAACTTTTTTTATATTTACTTTTCTTTCTAGAATTTAAAACTATATTTGCTGTACATTTATATAATAAACTTTTGTAGATTTAAGTATTGTACTCATGTTTTTCTTCTGTTTGTTTATTTAAATTTGCCACCATTCAAAGTTTATTATAAAAAAACAATTAAAACTTATTTATAAGCTAATTTCCCTCTTATAATTAAAATTTTTTAAAAAAATATGTATATTTTCTTATAAAAATATGTGCATGAAATAAGAAAAATCATATCAAGTCCTCTGTAAATATTTTTATTTGGTTGAAAACTATTGAGGGTTTGCCTTCCAATTAATCTAAGGAAATATAGAAAATAAATATTTCGAATATTATATAGAGGAGTATAGATATTTTTTTATTTCCCTTTAAACTACGATTTTTTTTTATTCTTATTAAAACTTAGTAATATTTTCTTTGTTTAAGGATTTGTGAAGTACTTCACATATATTAAATTTATAGAATGTTAACCATTTATAAAATGTTGACTGCTTCAAAGTGAAACAGCAACAATTTTATTTCACTTTATGTAGTTGTATTGCTTAATACTTTTGAGTAAAAAAAAATTATTATTTTTGAAATTTACTAACTAAACATCCAATGTAATAATTTTTTTAAAAGTAATTAAATCTTGGAATTATTTTAGTAGACATTATTATTAGTAGACATTATTATTTAGTAGACATATTATTTTAGTAAAACTAATAGAGTTAGAAAATTAAAAAATTTGTTTACATCGTAACTAAATATTTTCAATCTAAAAAAATTTATGTTTAAATATTTTGCATTTTTATAAATAAATAAATAAACATTATGAGCTGATTCTAAATCCATGTAGTTTTTTTTAAGTAAGTGTATAATTTTACTAAAACCAAATTTGATCTATTGATAGGAATTAAGCACCCTTATGGAAAAGTATTGGAGAACTCCTGTAAAATCAGTACTTATAACCTTAGTTATTATCATTTATTAAGCCTATATTACTCTACACATTGATAAAAATTTAACAGCCTGTCATATGTAAATGTGGATTTCTTATTATTTTAGGTAATAAATTACAATTTTTGTGGTTTTAAATATTTCAAAGTATGCTTATTATTTTTATTGAACATCCAAGTTATGTATAAATTTTTACTAAACAGTAAATAATAAAAAATTACTATATAGTAAAAATTTTGTGTTGGAACTCACCAAGAATCTCAAAGGAACATTCTCTGTTGTCAAATAAATAAATAAGGATCTTTGCAAATACAGATAAGATTGAAGTTATTGATTTTTTTTTTTCATTTGCACTTTTTTAAAATAAATCAGTTCTAATGCTGAACGTATCTAAGAAAACGAGCCACACAAATACTAATTGCAAATCCCTTAGTTTTTTTACGGTAATAAATCTATCATATAAGTGGAAAAATAGTAGTTGAAGATAGTCAAAACTTTATAACTAAGATTGCTAAAAGAATATTAAACTTCCATCAAAATATGACTTTTAATAATGACCATAAAAATGTTCAAGTAAATTTTTAATCTGCATTCCCAATAAATTGTCTTAAAAACACATATTTTTCATGATTAAAAAAATACTATAGTGTAAAACTTATTTGTTGCGCAGGATGATTCTAGGAATCGTGGCACAAACTTAGAGGATTGATTGAGTATACTAAAACATGTATTTTACGTATAAGAATGTAGATTCTTAAGTGACGTGTTTAGGCACAAACACAATAAATGTCACAAGAGAAAAAATTTGTTTATTTACAACACATCACTTTAGACCCCACATTGTTATACAAAAAACACAGGTCAACCATCCCTCAAAATTTTGTCCCATTATCATTGGATCACTCAGTATAAATTCTCTTTATAAAAATAATCTATTTATTTATGAACAAAAATTAATCTTTTTTTTTTCTTTTCCAGCATTGTCCTGCATTTGATGTTTAGTGTGATAGACATTACACTGCACGTTGATATGAAGTTTAAACCTACCACCATTTTAAGTCATATTCCATATTATGTATGGCTTTTGTGTTCAATTTGGCCATTTTTAGTACTTCCTATAAATGAGCTTGTCAAGCGCAATGAAATTAGGTAAGTTTTAATTGCCTCCTTTTAACTGTCAAGCTATTTTGATAATTTGGGTATATAAATTGTCAATTTTTTTTGTTGCAAAAATCGAATATTTAGTACAAAATATAAATATACTTAGTTGTTAAAAAATGATAATTTCAATTACGTGCAGAAAAGTTTTTAGATCTTGTAGCCACTGAATATTCGCTTGAGGTGGCTGCAGTGATAAAGTTCGCTTCTAGTGGAGCATTATTTTCTAAAAATTAAAAAAAAAATTGATATCTATATAACGTTTCAAAGAACTGGATGCCATTTTGCAACAAAAAAAAATTTCGCGCACTTTAATCATAAACCTCTATCTTTTGTAATCTTCAGTAAAGTGCTGTCATCTATTGTTCTAAATAGCATTTAAATTAACTAGGTAGATTCAAGTTTGACAAAGAGATAAAGCCAAAATAACTTCTAACTTCTCCTAATATAATATTCAAATATGACAATACGATGCACTAAAAAAAAATTACACCGAGGAGTATGCAGGCATGACATTTTAGAACACCGGTGCTGTGTCTGTGCAGTGACGGGCATGACAGTTAAAAGGTTAATAAACATTTTGTTTGCAAATTTTTATAGTTTCTCCTCATTTTTACAACATTCAATAATCTTTAAAGCATATATTAAGGTGGGTTATGTGAATCAAACACTTGTGTTGTTAAGATGAACATATACCTCCAGAGAAACCATTCATGGCAAATCCTTTTTCACTTACATTAGTAATTTAATATAGAGAAAAATTAAGTCCAGGGTAAACAACAATATTTTAAATGCTGAAAAAAATTTGAAATATTAAAATTCAGACAAATTATGGCAGGATTTTTAAGGATCATATAAAGGGGAAGTTAATCTGCAATAATTTGTATGCGTTTTGACATTTTAAAAACATTTTTCAGCATTTAAAAATTTTGGTGGTTTCCTAGGTTTACTTGAATTTACTTTTCTCCAAACTTGCATTATAAATACCTATAAATGTGATATAAAATTTGCCATTTAAAGTTTTTCCTACCATAAATTCTGACAATTTATTACTTCCGATAATATCGAGAAATATGCAAAAATAAAAAGGTTATAAAGGCCTGATATCTGAAACCAGGGTGCGTAGCGTTTTTAAAAAGTGTTTAAAGGTGCTTTTTTTGTTCAAGGTTTGTAAAAAGTACTTAATTTTCTAACTTTTAAAAATAGATTTTTTTCATTGCCGTGCTAAATTACAAAAAAAGTATGATTTTCACAACTTTCTCTGCAATATTTATCAGAAACTAGTTCTTTTATCATGATTACGTAATGCTTTTAAATTTTGTTGATTTTATGTTTATAAATTAAGAACTTTAAATGATAGAAGAAAATTATTTTTTTTATTACTGTACAGATCCTAATTATGATTTTTTTGCGAAGTGAATAAAAATATTTTTTGAGTGCTTAAGTACTTAAAAGGTGCTTATTTTTTGTTGAAAAATCTGGCTATGCAGCCTGTGAAACATTTGACCAAACCATTCAGATTGTATTTTCTTTATTTTGGCCACTCCTATATTATAAGAATCAAAACATTGAATTCATTAAAAAAAAGGTAAGTTTATTCAGAAAAAGTATGTTTTAGTTTCTAATTTGGTAACTTATATTGGCTGTAATAATTAATAAGCATATTTAAGATTTATGCCTCCATGTAGATTACATTCTTATACAGTGTTTCCCACTTAAATAAAGCCACCCTGATTTTGTGCCATGTTTGGTTCATATCAAAGACCAAAAAGAAGAAAAAAAGAAACAGAAATCTTCTTTATTTTTTGAAAAACAATGCACTAGTTGCAACAATTGTGACTTATGAAAAGGCAGTTGCTGAAATTTATGCATTGTTTCTGGGGAAAAATAATAACATTGCAACAAAATATAACAATAACCATGCATTTAAGTCGGCTCAATGAAAAAGAGTTTTGAAATTTTAAAAATGTGAGTTATTATAACTGTTTCTTTAAAGAAAAAGCATCATTTCTATGATATTACCTATTCCTATAAGAAGGTGCAAAATAAAAGTCGGTAAAAATTGACCCCCAAAAGTTTTTTCTTCAAAGGAGTTTGCAACACGTAAACATTTATGATTATATTCCTTTAGAAATTTGTTTCTAAGGCATTGATAAAGAGTACATTATACAGAAGTACACTAAGCATTCTTTTCTTTTTTAGAATTAATGTCCGGCAGCAGAAAAGGGCTCGACTGGAATTTTGTACCAAATTGGGGATGAACTCACCTTTCTAAAAAGTAACATATCAACCTCTTTTTAAACCCAGACTCATTGAATTAAGTTCATTTTAAATTAAGGTGTGAAGATACCACAATGGTTGCGTATTCAAGGGGATTTATGAATATTCAAGAATTAAGTCTTCTTTTTTGTTCCTTTTTTTCTTGTGGCATTTCAAGTATTTCATGTCAATCATTTGAGTTAAAGCTTACTGCATTTTGTTAATGTTTTCACCTTTGTAGTGCTTCAACTTATTTATATTTGGAAATTGTGAATTTTGTTGATTTTTCTTCTGTAATTACATTTAGTTGGAGCTTAAAAAAAACTTTAATTTTTCTTTATACAATACTTGTTATTTTTTAGAATACTGATATGCACACACAGGTTTTTAAAACTTTATAAAAAGAGGGAAGTGGAACAAATAGCTTCTGACATCTGTTAGTTAACAGTTTAATTCAGAAATGTAAAAGGTACAGAAGCTCAAGTGTACAACAATCAACAAAACTTAAAATTTCTTTCTTAATTTTTCTCTGGCATCGTAGAACAATAAATGGAAGAAAACAATGTTGACTTTTTAGTGTTAGTGTTAAGAGATCTAGTGCTGATTACTTACTTAAGGTAAGACTTGCTTTTGTAAAAATTTTAAAAAATAAAACTTCTTTACTAAAATTTTACACGTGTTTTAACATTCCAAATAAATTTCTAATAAAATAACATTCAAGTATCCATAGCGTCTTCCAATCACTGTCCATAATCAGAGGTCTGTTTAGAATAAATTTGGGTACGTTAATGGACCCTTCACGAAATATTAAAACTTGAAAACGGACCCTTCACAAAATATTTTAACTTAAAAACGGACCCTTCACGAAATAATTTATCTCTTAATCGGACCCTTCGCAAATTTGTTTATCTTCGTTATTGTTTTGTTAATCAAATAAACCCTTCCCAGGGGGGGGGGGAGGAAGACCGATGTAAACGAACTAAGTTTTGTCTTCGGCAGACGCTTCTTCCTTTATTCGTCCGAAATGAATATTTTGCATTCAGCAGTATAGGCTAAATACCAAATATTTGTTCGTTTCATCTCTAATTTAGTAGCAGCAATTGCTGTTTATTTTTGAAAATTTTACTTTTTTTATTATAATTTTATAGTGTTGAGCATAATCTTGTATCTATTTACAATTTAAAAACTCCTTGAAAAAGTTTTTTGCAATAACTGGACCCTAAACCTTTCACAAATTCACAAAAGCAGAACCCTGGTTGAAAGAATGTGACTTAACGTTTATTTTATATTCACAAGATCCGAGTAATTTTTTGGCAATTTTACAAAAACAGGACCTTTCACAAAATGTCTGGACACACCACTGATAACGTATATTTTTAAAGTTTTTGTCAAAAAATATATTTATTAAGGATTAATTACTATTTAAATGAGAAAAGAAAAAACAACATTTTTAAATCCTGACTACTGCAAAGAAAATGTAAGATTTTGAAGAATAAATTTTAGAAACACCTACATGTTTTGATTGGGAATTAAACAGGTTTTGGTGTTTTTAACTCCACCTGCCCTGAAATTAATGGGTTATATTTTAATAAAGTTTTTATATTTGGCTTAAATTTTAGTTTGTTACATATATTTTGCATTTTTTCTGATATCATTTATGACAGGGGTTCTAAAAATATATAGTTCAGGATGGCTCCACAGATCAGGGAAAACATTTTGAAGTTAGGGAAGTTAATCAATCTTTAAAAATCAGGGAAATGTCAGGAATTTTAGTTAAAGACCCGAAAAGTCAGGGAAATTGAATTAATTTGAGTTTGGGGTTGCTAAATTTCCTAAATTTTTTCCCCAAAATAATTTGCTCATATTTTTTTTTCTTTAAAATTTTTATTTACAACTCTTAACAGCAAGTATGTCTAATTGTTTTGTAATATATTTTATTTATAAGAATAATAACTGAAAAGTTACTAATAAAATTTATTCCACTGATTATGAAAATTCATAAAAATAAGAAATATACCCTGATATTAAGGGAAGTGATTGTGGAACATACTATAGCTTGAAATAGTCTTTAGAGTAAAGATTCAGAAGGACAAAAAACTTCTAATTTTTCTTAATTTAATGAATCTGTCTATCTAATTTTAATGCCAAAATTCATGCTATACGTCTTTTTAAAAAATTTATATATATATTTACATACAGAAAAGGCACAGTGTCAGAAATAAAGTTCATAGTTTTAAAACTCGAAAGCTTTCTCAATTTTTTTTAAACATACATTATGTATTTGTCAAACAATATTCATAATCTTGTTATTAAAATTGCATAAATATTTTAACAACTTTATAGTGTCATTTTTGAAGTGATCTCAAAATGTAAAATATATATATCGAGAGAGATTAATTGTGTTGTGACTGATTTTAGATATTTAAAAAATTGTGATTTTATTTATGTAAATAAACTTAGTATTTTGTTCTGTGTGTTTTTATTATAAAACTTCCAATTATTTATTACAAATGTCATGTCACTTTAAAAAATAAATTTTCTGTAATTACTTTTGAGGCAGGCTTGTTTGTATTGACAAGTGACATAAGACAACAACATTATTAGTATTTTTTCTTCGTAAAAGTTATAGAAGACTAGTGGTATTATGGCAACTGTTTTGTTGTTTATACTTCTTTAGTTACACTTTCTTCAGAGTTCAAAAAAAGCTACTTTGTTTTGCCCACCCTTTAAGCTTGTATTTGAAGAATAAATAACACTTCATGGAATATTTCACTAATAGAAATAAAATTTAGTGAAATCAAATTATTTTAGATCATAACCATGTCAAGATATAATTTTGTCCTTCACCACTTATAGCCTAAAAAGACAATAACATAAGTTAAATTCTTTCTCCCATTAAAAGATTATTATTTGTAATCTGAATAGAATTTATTTTTGATTATATGAAAAGATTACAACTAAATTTTAAGTTAAAAATAATATAATTTTTTGACACATGTATTATTTTCTTTCTGTTTTTGAAAAAAAAGGCACATTTTATGTACACAAATTTAAAAAACACTTAACTCTTTTTAACCATGGTATATTGCAATAATAGCAAATTATTATAAAAGCTATGTTAAAAAAAACATTTCACCAATATATAAAACTACTTCTTACTATACATAATATATAAAAATCTAAAGATGGTGTTGCAATTTTCCATTGTTGTCCATGCATTTTTATTGGTGGATCCATTATGGTTATATCATGTGGTAGGATCCACTTTTTCCTCATTCATTTAAATATTGTTATGGTTGTCATCAGCATAAAATTAATAAAAGTCATACAGTTATTGTTTCTTTATAAATATTTTTGTATCCCTAATTTAAAGATATTTTCCTGTACTGCTATTATTATGCTTTAAATTCTAGAGTTTAAAACTAAGAGAATGAATGTAATTCTGCAGTACATTTTAAAGGAGGTGGTCTAATCTTATTAACCGTTTTATAATTATTATTTTTGTGCAAATAGCATTAGTATACTATTATGAATTACAGTAAAAGAGATCTGTTAAACGATTTAGAACTTAACGATCAGCTTCATGCAAAATGAAATGAAATCTGAAGCAGTATTTCATAGATCCGCCTATTTGGTAAGCGTAAATATTAAACTACAGTTGGGAACTCATCAAATTTGTTTGAACAATATAAATGTTATTTTAAAAAATTATTACTTAGAAAAATTACTTCTGTTCACCAATAGATTTCAATAAAAATAATAATATTTGGACGTGGGGAGTGGAGGCACAAGCGTGAGCAAACAGAATTCTTTTTAGTACATATATGTTAAGTGAATAATTTTAACTTTAGTAGAAAAACTGTTTTCTGCTAAGAAATAATTATTATAATTATTGCAAAATAATATTATAATCATTGCAAAATAATCATCAGGGTTGGTGAGCCTTAAGTATTTTAAATGAAGCAAAAGTAACAAATATGTTTTATATAGCTTGCTTATTATGGTTATTTTATCTATATTCATTCCAAGCTACAATTAAAAAACATATATAAATTTTACAACTGGACAACTTAACCACTCTTGTATGGTTGAGAAATTTTATTTCATCAAAATAAGAAATCCAAAGGATTACTAGAAATATAATTTATAAATTTAGTGAAAAACATAACAGATTGAAAGTGCAATCAAGTAAAATGGTAGAAACTCATATTTTAAAGATCACATATTTTTTTCAAAATTAAGTGAAGTTAGAAAACAAAAACATTATGTGACATCATTAAGCACTTTTATCTTTTTGTTAAGAGCTGTCATCTTCACCGTTTGCATAGTTTCATTTGCTCTTTTCAGTAATCTAAAAATAAAAAGATATTTCTTTGTGAGACAATACAATTATTTAATTCTATATTCATTAGAGAAATGATAAATTCCCTAATAATTAAAGCAGTAAAATTTACGCAACATTTGCTTCTAAATGATTTTGACAAACTACTACATTTAATAACTTCATTCATATTTACATTTACTTCAATAGGCTTTATTAATATTTGTTATATACTTAAGTATTGGCAAAATTTTAAAAACATGGTTACTTAGCTTAATTTAAATTACATCTTTATAAATATTGTGGAGAAAACCATAGTGGCTCCCAATGAGGCGATCTAGGTTCGATTCGAGCAATAGCTAGTCAATTCTAATTCCTCACCCGGCTTGCACCGACCACAATGCTGACGTAAATTATCCTAAGTGGTAGTCGCATCATGGGTTAGAGTCCCCTTGCCGTAAGGCTAACCGTGGAAGCATTTTGTGGCTTTTCTCTCCATGTAACGCAAATGTGGGTTAGTTCCATCAAAAAGTCCTCCGCAAAGGCAAATTTCCCCCAATACTTGATCCACGAGTTCCCTTGTCTTCTGGAATGGGTTCAAAATTGCAGGGCTATGGAGTTGAAATTAGTAGCCGTAAACCCTCAAGTGGGTTGGCTGTTCAACAATGGTTATATAAAAAAAAACTATTGTGGAGAGGTAGGTTTTAAGGTTCAAGGAACTCTGTTTAATGTCAAAATACAACTGTAATTAATTTAATTTTGAGACTGCATTTTTATTTCTTGATAACTATTTAACCATTTTCAACTAACAGAATCAGAATAAAAAGTTATATAGCTTATTTTCCAAAATATTTTTATTATTAATAGATGACACAAAAATAATTAATGAAGATCTGACAAAAACTAAAAACATCAACTTTTTAGCTCATGCGTAACTACTGGAAATATATATTGCAGTATGCACATATTTTGAAATCTAAAGGTCTGGTTTCAAGGGACAAGCGCCTTATCTGGGCGTCAGCGAAAAAATTACGTACGCCCAAAAAAATACTTTTTTGTTAGCTCAGCGTGAGCAGTCGGTCCAACGCAGATGTTATCTCTCATTGCACATGCGTTAATAACGTAAACAAATATTTATTTTGAATTTGTATTGATTTTGTTATTGTGGACCAGTGTTTTAGAGAATAAATAATGACTTTGTTCAAGAAAAAACATATTATAGCCGAGCTAAATGAAGAGTGCTATGTTTAATGAAGAAGCTATGTTTAATGTGAAAATCAAAATCTTGGCTGGTTTCAATGTGCTATTGGATGTTGTCCGCCATTACTTCTGTGGTTAACGTCACGTTGTAATGCAGCTAAGTTGGACGGCAATTGTAGTTCAAGATGAGCGTTCGATGACGTATACTATCAAAGTCACAAATGGACCAATCAGAGGTTAGCGCTGATTTCCAGCTGACGGTGTCCTGTCCTAAGAAACCAGGCCATAAGGAAATAATGACTTGAAATGAAGGTTACAACATTGTAATTGATATTTTTCAATAATTTCTATTGAGATATGAAGATAGTGAAATTAGTAAACTGGTACAGTTTACATTTAGGGTAAGAGTCACTGTGTATACAGTACAAAATTATATTAAAAATTGTAGTTTCTCTTTAAAACCCAAGAGTTTTTATGTAGTTAATAATTTTCTGTGCTGCTGGGGCCAAGTTCATAAAAGTATAATGGCTTGCTTGTACATAATTTTATGCTAATCTATATTTTATTTAGGACAAATTAAAAGTTCATCTACTTATTTCAGAGCAGATTCTCATCTATCAGGGTTCCCACTCAATTACAGAAAAAAAATTCCCTGACTTTTCCAGGTATACCAGGTAAATTTCAATAAAAATTGAGACCATATTTTCATCAGGAAACTTCTTTTATTTGTCATTAGGAGTGTATTATGAAGGGGAATTCTTTTATTATGTGAAATATTAGATTTTCGGTGTAAAATGATATTAAATGAGGAAAGGAACATTTCTGTTTGACTAAAATGAGAACCTCTAACAACAAATAATTGTAATAGATATTAGAATTATTTAACTCTAATCACAATAACTGATTACTGTTACTGACAATTTTAAGACTGGTTACTTTCCAGGTATGATATAAGAATATTCCAGGTTTTTGAAAGAAAAAATTGCATCTTTCCATGATTCTCGGGGTTAAAATAAAACTCCCTGACAATTCCAAGTTTTCCCTGACCCGTGGGAACCCTGTCTATTGAAAGGTGTCATTCAGACCAATGGCCCTATAAACTACTTGAGAACTTTAAAAAGGGAAATACTTGGACTATCCCTAGTATAACCCTGATTTAGACTTTTCAGACTACTATTTATTTGGCCTACCTCCATGAGTAGTGTTTTCCTACACTAGAAAAAACACAACAAACTATATTTCACAGGTTAAGAAGCCTGGTGCTATTTTTATTTTAAAAAATAGGGATTTTTTGGTCGCAATAAATCTTTAGAAAGATATTGTTTCTTTTAAAGCAATTCAATAATAGGATTTGTAAAAATATAATAAATTTTCATTTATTTATTTCTGTAAAATTTAATTATAAGTATATGTTTAACACCTTTGCCAAAATCACAATACACAGTACTTTTTTTTTTTAAAGAAATATAAGTTAACTGTTAATAGTGTCTTAAAGAGATTAAAAATACAAATAGTGATTGATTACTTTTCTTGTTCTTCAATATCATTCTTCAAAGCAATAATTTTTCTTTTGATCATACGATTATCTTTAATGGTTTGGAGGGCCTCTGGAAAGAGATATGATGATGAAGTTAGTACATTATATTTAGATATAGAAGAAAATTGTACCATTAAACAAATCATTAACTTTAAAATATGTTTTTGAAAAATGCATTATATGCAAGAGCATATCCTATATAATATGCTTACACAGAATTTAAGATATATATACATATATTCAATAAGTTGAAATAATTTTGAAACAAATAGCATTTTTACAAGTTAAGAAAAAAGTTCCTATTAGTTATAAAAAAAAATATTATGCGTAAAATGTAAAATAAACAATATAATACTACTAAAGGGTAGTGGAAAAATCATTTCAATACCAGTCTCGGAATCTTGAGCCAAAAGTTGTGCTTCAATTACTTTATTCTCTAATGCATTAAGTAGTAGTTCAATTTCATTTGATTCTTGACAACAGATATCAATGTTCTTTTTACCTAAATTTACAAAATGCCATGAGAAAAATTATAATTTTTTAGACACTCAAAACTTATTAAGAATTGTTTAAATTATTATTATTAATTTAAACAATCTTAATTTAGCATACTACAATAATTTATTACAGTCAGAAACAGGCATGTAACGAATATTCGGCCACTATTTGGTATTCAGCCCATTCTCTGAATATTTGGTTCGCCGAATGTTCGTCCAAGCATTATTTGGAAACGTATTTTTTGACAAAGGTTTTTTGAAGAGTTTTAATAGATTAAATAAAAAATAATCTAAAACAGTATTTTTATTATACATTATCTGATAGAGGTTTTACACCTATTTGTTAAGTTTTAAAATTCATGTGCTTGCAAATTTATGTTCTAGAAGACAAACGGAAAAGCAAAATTTCAAGAAATGAAGCTAGATTATTTTATACTGAACCACATGTTTTGTACTGCTGATTTTTTCAATTATATTTAGGCGTACATATATAACATATTATATTCAACACCTTTGTTTTAAAAATTGAGAATGCTTTTTTTTTTATTTGGTTTTATTATACACTGGCATTTTAATGGAACATTTTATGCTATATTTTATTCTTTTATTGTTACTTTTTTTCTATACAGAAACAAAAAAGCTGTGATTTTCAAGGTTTAAGTTATATTTTAAAGAATAAGAATCTTTTTCACCGTTTCTCTTTATTTTAATTTTCTATAATTAGTGATTTTATTATGACACAACATTTTTTAAAGAGGGTTTGTAATGAACATTATTCTCTTATTATCACTTTTTTCTAAAACCCTGACAATGTTAAAAAAATCCATGGAGATGTTTAGCGTTAAATTTTCTTTTAAAAAATTAAGATTGAATTTTGTTTTGGTTTCAATCTAACTTTATTTTAAAAAAAAAAAAAAAAAAACTTTTGATTCTTATCAACACTTTTTTGTTGTTGACGTATTTACAATTAAAAGGGTTTCTATTAGACTTAATTCTTTTATCTTCACTTTTTCTTGAAAATGCAGTATAATTGGAAAACTGAGATGCTCAAGGCTTAAAATTTTCTTTCGAAAATTAAGATTGATATTTATTTTTTCTGTTTTACTTTTGAATATAATCTTTTGATTTTGTGTAATTTTTATTATAGCACAGTATTTTTAAAAGCGTTTCTGATAACACATTTTATGTATGCTTTTTTGGAGAAATATTGCATTTAGCTTACAAGCTTAATTTTTTTTCTTTTTGCTATTTCTCTTTTTCTTTTTAACTTAACAATTTTTTTTAACAGCTATTTGTTAGTTTTTATTCAGCTTAAATATTTCTAATAAATAACTATTACATTCCCCCCCTCCCCTTTTATCCTCCAAAAATAATACAGCTAAGTTTATATTAATTTTCAATAATGACAAAACTTATTTAGATATAAAAAAAGAATATTTATTAATTATTATTATTATTATTTTTCTTTTTTTAATTTTGCTATTTTGGCCGTCAAATACCAGGTATTTAGCTGATTTTTCTTGGCCGAATATTCGGCCAAATTACTATTCATTACATACCTAGTCAAAAATATAAACTTAATACTTTAATATTTCTAGATCTAGGCTGAAATATTTGTATGTAATTTTATATTTTATGAGCTTTAAAAACAATAAACATATTGTTAGTTAGTAGAAAGTTTATTAATTATTGAATACTAATTTTTGTTTGAAGAACCAACAATTTTATAATTGTATATTTTTTTGTAGCACTAGTCTCATAAACAAAATAAAAAATGCCCTTTCTTAATAGTACATGTCTAGAAGATTTTATGATTTATTATTCTTTTTGTCAGAGGCAAGAGAGAGAGCAGAATTATATAGTTTTCTCAAATTGACAAATAATATTTGCTTAACAATTTCATTTACATAATTTGTTTTTTGAAAATGTGTACTAAAAAGAGAAATAATCACAATAATTGTTTAATTGACTTCCAACCTGTTAACAATTAAAATTGTAAATTTATTTTAATTGTAATTTTAAACATAATTACAGCAAATCAAACATTTAGCATTTCTATCTTAAAATTGATGTATCAATTTTGCAGTTAATGATGATCATCTTGAATGTTGCTGTTCATGATAATCCCCTTGTTATTTTGTAGTTGATGTTAATTTAAGAAGAGAAGTTTGTTTAAATTTTTTATAAGACATTTCTTGAAAGAGAACTTTAAAAAAAAATTATTATGAATGTTAATTAAAAAAATAAACTATTAAGGATTATTGCTGTTTTTAGAAAAAATGCATTCTAAAGGGGCCAATGTAATGCATCTTGTGCCATTTTTGCATTCCTTTTTACTAGAATTTCAGAAAATAAGCACTATATGTATTAAAAATATGAACTAGTTAAAATAATCATCACAGAAAAATGTTTTTACACAAATATAAGTGGTAAAAATGTAAGGGAATAAAATTTTAAAAAAAGAAGTTGTTTTTCCAATGTTCACTGTTGGGTTATATTAAGCAAAATAAATTATTTGTGTCCTAACTTGTGTCAAGATTTTGTAAAAATTACTATGTATCACACACAAACACAATTTTAAGAAAAATCAAATATACTAATGCTATGAGCAATTTTGAAAACATTTCCAATTACTTACCAGCTATGAGTCTTCTCTGAAAAGAGAAAAAAAAAAAAAGATTTTAATAACCAATAACAATGCAAAGAATTCAACAATAAACCTAGTCTAACAAATTAGTCTTAAAAAACTAACTAATGTAAGAAAAAGAAAGCATATTTAAAAGAAAAAATAAACATAAGAAAAATAATTAAATTAATTCAGTTGATTGAATGTGCAGTGCAATGATACAAGAGTTATATGTAGCTATGTTGTGTCAAATTTAGGGTAAAGCAAAACCTGATATAATATTAACGTAATCAATTGGAAATTATATCTAACATAAAAAGAAACAGTCAAGGAATGCATAGAATCATTTTAAAAAAGTCCCGAGGTGAAACAAATTAATCAAATCAAATCTGATATCATGTAAGAATATATAAATATATTGATAAAAAGTGAACCTACATTTCCTTTAGAGACAAAGAAAATTTATTTATATATTTGGCTTTTACAAGCACAGAGTTACCTATTTTACAATATATTTTTAATTTAGAGAATTATTATTTATAAGAAGAGAGAAAATAAATTTATTTATTCGTAAATTAGATTTTGTTTTTAAATTTTATAAAAATAACGTTCTCTTTTAAAAAATATTAACAAATTATCAATTTTTCTCCTAACATGAGAATCGCCAAATTTATTACCAGTAGAAATTTTATACACATTATTTTATTTTATAACCGTTGTTCCACAGCCGATCCAATTTTTTCGGGTTTACGATTACTAATGTTCAACTCCACAGTAGGACTGGGCTTTATACCGATGTAAGACAATATATCGATTTAACTCCAACATCGTAATACCGATTTACCCATTTCATCTTCAACAAAATTCCGGAGTGAGCATTTCGACTCTACTAAATCGATTTATTCATGACAGCAAACGCTAAATCGATGTTGCTCTCTCCGATGTAGTGAAACACCGGTTTAATCATTGCGAGAATGTACAGAACAGAGTCCGATCTGCCGTAGCGTAAGGGAAAGATTCAAGGTCAACTATCAACTCATTCTCTTGGTAACACGTGCGCTCAACTTCTTTGGCTATTTGCCAAAATCACATCTGGTGCAGGGGTTGGTATAGTTAAATCAGAATGGGCCATTGAATCTCTTCATTCAAAACTAATTCACTAGGTTATATCGATATTTGGCGGTTGAAAAAAAACTCCGATATAGCAGGGATCGGTGCAATTAAATCTCCTCATTCAGATCGATATAGCAGGGATCGGTGCGGTTGAATCTCCTCATTCAGATTTCAAGTTTATATCGATATTTGCGGAGGATTTTTTACCACCAAGTGTATGTGATTGTCTTCTCTTTAGAATTCCGATTTTAGGATATCTTGCTCGTGCAGGAGGGAAAATTTACATCTTCAATTTTACATATCCTGATTTCTGAAATAGGTAACTGTTATATTTTTTCTCCTCTTTTGCATTGAGAATTTTGTTTTTAAACTAATCATTTCAAACTATTTAAAGAAATTTCTTACAAATATAGCGTTAAAAAATTAATATTTTTCAAATATTATATATAAAATCCTTATTAAAAATATTTATTATCTAATTGAGATATTTATCTTTTATGGCACATGAAATCATTATCTTTTATGGCTCGCACTAACTGAAAACGCAAAATAAAATTGGTGTTTTGATTTACTTAAAATAAATTGTTAAAAAATATTTAGTGACTTGTCCGGAAGGAGTTAACGAGTTTCACCTTTCGAATTAAACTCTTCTTGTGATGTTTTTATTTATTATCATTTTGCAGTGTCTCGCGTGTGTATTATAAAATTTAGAGATTTGTCTTTTTTAAGGCACATGCATTGTGGAGTTTCTTACCGTAATATCTTTAAATATCTTACCGGGTTTTCTTTCAGCGTGTATGTTACATTAATTCTTTCCGTACCGTTCGGTTTCTGTTTGCTCGCGCTAACTGAAGTCGCTAAATAAAATTGGTGTTTTGTTTTAATTGGAATAAATTGTAAAAAAATGTTTAGGAAATTTACTAATTTTATCTTTTGTAACTGCCTTTTTTTGTGATCTTTTTATTTATTATTATTCTTTTTTGTTAATTTCTTGCGTATTTATTATAAATGTTGGGAGATTTATCTTTTTATGGCGCATTACGGGGCTATTTCCGTATCGTTCGGTATGCATGCGCAGTTAAAAGATTTCACCTTTCGAATAAAACGTGTATCGTGATTTTTTTTTTTTTTAAATTTATTATTTTTTTTTGTATTTTCTCGCGTGCATAATGTTAAGTTTAGAGATTTATCTTTTTAAGGCATGTGCATTACTGGTCTATTTTCGTATTGTTCGGTACCTGTTTTCTTGCGTCAACTGAAGTTGCAGTTTTGTTTTACTTGGAATCAATTGTAAAAAAATATTGAAAGGGGAAGTTAACGATTTTTAACTTTCAAATTAGCCTTTTTTTGTGGTGTTGTTTTTATTTAGTTTCTTGCGTGCTGCTGCCGGAAGTCACCGATGCTTAGCGATTACTTTGGTGCTGATATGGAAAATCTTACCTTAAACGTATTTTACTAAAAAATTAAGCCCCGCAGAGGACTGATCGTTAAGACAAGGTTCCCAGCAGATCACCAAAGTCAAGCATCACTGTTTACGGTCAGTGTGCAGGTGGGTGACCACTTCGATCAGTCTGCATAGGGACCGAGGGTGTGCGGTATTGGTCCTCGTTAAACTGTGCTACCGTAAAGTGCTCGCCTTTGCGCGCAGGTCGTCGGGCTACCGAAGCGGGGGTGCCATCCCCTCTACAGAGGGTCAAAATTGTGATGGCATGTCTTCGGATCATCCTACGGGATGTTTCCCAGACCGTCGCCAATAGCCCATTGTGCAGCTCTAGTGCGACGTAAATTAACAACAACAATAACAACTAAAAAATTAAATTTGGAATAAAAGGAAATTGCATCTTATTACTGATATACTTCTTTTTTGTCATTGCCGGGAAGGGGGGGGTGAATCTATCACTAAATCTATTAACTTCATTAAATTTTAAATTCTGTGTCCCAAACATATAATTGCTGTTTTGGTAACTAGAGAAAATTGCATCTTCCTTTTACAGAAAAAATCATTTAGTTGAAACAAACAGATAGCAATGAACATAAGTATAAAAAAAAAATGTTTATATTTTCGTGAAAATACATGCTATTTCTGTTGAAATTCATCCAAACTTTTTTTTATCAAAGCTATAACATGTTGTAAAAGTTAAAAACATTTACAGTTTTTGATTATACTGGTTGTTTAAAAATTTTTTTTTCCTTTTTTTCGTCGTTGGAGATGCTGAATACTAAATAAAATCTTTATTATTATGATTAAAATTACTTTGGAAATAATAAAAAGTCTGAATTCCATTTAAAGTTCTCCAGCACTATATTCCTGATACTTTTAAAAATTGTCCACTTAGTACAAATTATAAATAGTAATACACTTTATAAAATCAAGTAAGATAGTTTGATTCATTGCTCAGAAAAAAATATGAATTTCAAATTTTCAATATATATATATATATATATATATATATATATATATTTTAACAGCAAACTTTCAAAAGTGACTTTTTACAGAGTATATTTTTTATTAAAGTAAAAAAATTATGATAGGAATGGGAAATTTCCAGGTGCAATCTAAAAACTAGGGCGCAGGCATGATGATGAATTTTAAACTAGTCTTAGTTCATTTAAGCATATTTTCAATAAAAATATTAATGTATAGTTATTTATATATGTACAGAGAAAGTGAAAGTTTTTACTTTTTTTACTAATAAAATAAATGCAAAAGAAAAAGGTAAACAATATTCTCCAATACCTTTAGTGAAAAGTTACAGAGTAAAATTAGTAAATTGTAGTATTTAAATAAGCTTTTGAATATCTGCAAAAAATTATTCATAATCAGAACAACTTTGTCAAAATTTCTGTGGACTAGGAGTTGACTGTAAGTGAGTTAAAAAAAAAAAAAAAAAACAATACATTTGAATAGAGGAAGGGGTACTGTGGATTTATTTCTTAGTTTTGTCGTTTAGATTGTTAAATCGATATAACCTAATATCGCGATATAAAAGGGTTGATTATATCGATTTAAGAAATCTCTATATCGTCCAGCCCTACTCCACAGTCTTGTAATTTTGCACCCTACCCTGTCAAGAAGACAACAGAACTCCTGAATCAAGTATTGGGAGAAATTTGCCTTCAAGAAGGACTTTTTGATGGAACTAACCTGCATTTACATCACATGAGAGGAAAACCTCCCACAGTTAGCCTGATGATAAGGGTACTCTAACCCATGGTCTGTCTACCACTAAGGATATTTTACATCAGCATTGTGTTCAGTACAATCGGGATGCAGAATTCGCATCGATCAGCCATTGCTGGGATTCAAACCCGGTCACCTCATTGGAAGACAGGCGCTCGATCACCTAGGCCATCACAGCTCTATATATATTATTGTCATTTTCATGAAAAGAAATAATGCTACGAAGATGCCCTTAATCAGTGTTAGCGTTTGATACCCTAAAAGTTTTTAGAAGGGCGGCCCGCCTCGCTTGCCCATTGATCCCTATAAATGCACCCTCCTTGCCTTTTTGCAAAAATAAGCCAACCGTCACCTTAAAAACACTGCCTTTTTATTTTATTTTTTCAAGAAAAGGTTGTTTTCTTAACCACCTGTCTCAATGAAAAGTTCACTTCTGATTTATTTAGTGATTGATAATTATTTAACTTTAATTTGATTTCTTCATTTTAGCAAGATTTTCTTTATGTTGTCAAGCTATAAAGTTAAAACTTGCATGATATTTGGGCCCAGAGATATTCACATCTTATATTTAAGGGGGAATAGTAATGATTTTTTTAGAGGTTTTAAATTTTACCATTATTTATTTATTTTTTTAAAAAAAATAAATACCTTTTACTTAAAAATGAACCTTGAAATGTTTATTTTCTCATAATTTTTAGTTCATAAACACAGAGATTGTCTTTTAGCTTGCTTTTAATTATCACTAAAAAGCTTTAAATTTTTCTGTTACCTTGAGAATGAGGAAGAATCGTTTTTTGAAATATACACATAAAATAAGACGGTAATCTAAAAATTGTGGATTGAATTCAGTTATTACATAATATTACATATTTTGAAAAATTTTAATGGTGGTGAGTGCCCTTTAAAAACTCAAAGTCCATTTTTCTACGAGGAAGCACCCTGCCTATTTTTATTTGTAGGGAGAACTCTGCTTGATATATAATAGATAATGAAATACTAAAGCTTACATTAAATAATTTTTTAATAATATATAAGTTTAAATTATAAGCTGCTAATGTAATAATATATTCCTTTGAAAAGTTTCCTTAATCTCATGTGTAATTTATAAAGTTTTATGATAAATTAATCCAATAATTAATCCTTTTACCTATAATTTGAAAAGCAAATTTTCAATAGCATGACAGAACAATATGAATCATGTAGCAAAAGTAAAGACTCAAATTGGTGAATCTTAATACAGTCTTGATCATCCATATACATATAGTAAATCTTATGACTATAAATTTTTATATATAGCATGGAACAGCAATAACACAATTTACACTAATTTGTTAATGTTGCAGTATTTATAAGAAAAGGTATAATTTCTATTTCTGATATAAAAGCTATTTATTTCTTGATTTTAAAGTATTATATTACTAAATGTGGCTAAAAATTCAACAATATTGATTTTTTTTCTGATATAATAAATCCTGGCACGACATTTGAACTACATAAACTAACTAGGAGGATGAGGTAGGGCACACCATAAAGAATGTGTATAACATAGCAACCCATGACCAAAAAGCTGCTAGATTCTCCTTCCTATTATGAACCAGCTGTTTACACACAGTTGAGTCGACACTCTTACATCTTCTTAACAAATTAGAAGACTCAAAATTAAGATCAGGGTGCATAGCCAAATTTTTCAACAAAAAATAAGCACCTTTAAAGTACTTTTCAAGCATTCAAAAAATATTTTTGAGCACTATATACATTAGGAAAATGCAAAATAATTTTCAAAGACTTTACATGATCATGAGAAAATAACTTGTTTCTGACAAAGAACTCCTTTCTTGATTATATTAGCCACCATAAAAAATTAGAGATTTTCGGTTTGATTTCAGAGAGTGGATAAGGAAGCCTGAAATTGAAGTTGGCTTGCAAAATGGAGCAAAGTTGCAGATGAGAGTGCAAGAATCTCACCGAACCCAACTCAGTAGACGCACATGCGGACTTGTAAATATTTCATCAAGCACATAACATGATTGACGCTTTTGTACGCTAAGGACCGACGGCACGCCGAGATCGATTGTGGTTGAATGAATTGTAAAAATGTTGAATAGGGCAATGTGAAAATTACACTTCTGTATAGTACAAAGCAAAAATCGACATGGTAACGAAGAAAAAAAATCATTTTCGAAAAGTGGAAATTAAGCACTTTTTAAAAACATCCAATGAAAAAAGCACCTTTAAGGGCTTTTAAAAAACGAAAATAAGCCCCTTTAAGAACTTTATAAAAATGCTATGCACCATGACAATGATATTCTGCGACAATCTCGGATGTCAAAAATGACAATTTAGATTATGGGTAACTAAGTAATTGCCAATCCTTATAATGTACTTTACCTTTCTTTCAAGCTTATACCTGAATTTCACAGATATCGATCCATAATTTTTTTCTTTCAAAAATAAAAAATTCCTGCTGCTACATACATACCTGCATAGAAAGTAAAAGACGTTCATATTCATCAGTGTAAGCCTTCAAGGCAGCTTTCATAAGAGCTATCTTCTCTTCATCCTCACTCAGAATCAAAACAGGATGAAAATTGTCATTTCTTTCATGATTTCTTTCAATGTCCATGTTTCTTCTGTAATAAAAATAGTATTACCAAAATTTCTTAAGAAATCTTAATTATTATTATAAAAGTGGTATTGAAATAAAAAGTGGAGAGGTTTATATACTTTATAAATCATTATATCACTATATTTTACCATTTTTAAAAGCATTTTTCCATTTCATTCTATAATACATTTTTCAATAGAATCCTGATTCTGCCAACTGCAATCACATCAGTGCCACTGTCCAGATTTTGCACTTGCAATGAAAAGCCTAAATAGTTGCCCAGGAAGGAAGATATGATTGATCAGTTTAGGCCAAAACCCAGCATTGCAATGTGCAAAACTAAAAGGACAAAAAAAAAGCAATTGTGATCACTTTATTACGATCACTGGTTACCCATAGGTCAAATGCTTTTTTTTTCTGGTTTAACTCCGATAAACGCCACAACATTTCAAATTGTGGTTTGCTAAAACTATCTCAATGGATGTTTGTTGTCGGATTGGTTTTCATACCCTGCCAATGTACGTGTTTCAAGACGTCACAAAATACTTTTTCTTCTTCAGTATTCAAATTTATATTGAAATCACCATCAAGACAGTAATTATAAGTTATAAAAATACTTTATAAAAAGAATATAAAAATACTTTAAATCATTATTATGTAAATACATTACTGCTGGTGAAAATAAAAAGAAAGAAAGAATTCTAAAGAAATTATCAAACAGCAGCAGTCCTCATAGCAAAGCATGCAATGACGATGCATGTGCATTGTTTACTATTACACTTGAACACAGTTAAAAAGTGTGATGACATCCAAAATCCACTCCATGAAACCCAAACCATGACCCATTTGCCAATTGGGAAAAGTTTGCACAGAATAGACAAAATCTAAAAGTAAAACGTGGCCATAGTGTAGATTGCAAAATTTCTTACACCTTGGCAATTGCATTTGAGAAATAGTTATTTATAAGGAAAGATAAATCTCCCCTTAGAGTTTGCTCCATTCAGTGATTGTTTTTTTTTTTATTTTTAATACTTTATATGCGACTATCTGACAATTGCCCAAACTTGGCAATTATTATTTTAGTACAGTGTCCAACTCAGATAACCTTTATTTATGCAAAAAGAAACTCACAATTTCATAAAAATACATTCGCAATTTTTGATAATACATAGATAATGTTTAACATTCTAAAGATTAATAATTTCTAAAATAAATATCTAACTTAAGAGCTGTAACGCAACTATTTTATTTAGCTTTAAAATTGTAATTTAAAGAAATGAGTAAGCAGCATATAAATGACATCCATATCGTGATCTGCTGCGCCAACTACAATCGCCAAGTTGTCAAACAAATTTTAAACTTGCAAATTAAAAAAAAAAAAAAAAAAACATGTAGATGTTGCCCCAGGGTGGTTATGACTTTCGAGCTGGTCCCTTTCTGTGATGTTTCTTTTTTTCTTTTTTTTTCAGTTTCTCGCGAGCCGCTGCTCGGAAGTTTCGCAGACTTGGCGATTATTCTGCCACAGATCAGGATACAGAAATCTCCCCCAAGTTAGGTCCGCGTGTTCGATATGACTGAATAAAAATTTCATAATATGAATAATTTAAAAATCGTTTCTGACTTTGAAGACATTTCTCTTTTTCAGTTGATTGACACACCATAGTTCCAAACTTTTATGTAGGATTTTTTTTGACACTTTTTAATTTTACCAATTAACTATCATATTACACTTATTTTTCATTATATTACAGCTATTTTCTTCAGACTCTATCTAAATATGAAAGAAAGTTTTAAGTATTTATTTTTATAATTAGAATCCATCAAATTTCATTAGAAGAAAAAAAAAAGAACAAAAATAAAATGTCAGGAAATCATACAATGCAGTTAAAAGTAGTTATTTTCACGTTCACGACATTGAATAAAATTTTTTCACAGCAGCCAACCAGTAGTAAACTAGCATCTAACTAGTAGTAAAATAAAGTTAATAAAGCTTGAAAATAATTATTGCTTAAACCAAAGCAAAGAGTTAGTTTTATAAAAAAAATTTAGTATGTATAGATTTTAGGGTTTTGTTTATTGAGAAATATTAAAGATTGTTGCCAAAAACGGAATTTAAATTTCATCATTAATGCTTATTTCTGTAATGTCAAAGTACCTAGGTATCTAATTAAACAAGATTAGTCTTAGCAGCCGGTTTACTAATGCAAAAAATCCTACAAATCGTTGTCGCTGCGGGACTTGGGAGAGTCGCGTCAGACGCCAGCTGAATTTTGTGCGGAATTTGATAAATCAGTCGAAAAGTCATTGCGTTATACTGTTATTTTAGTTAGCACTATTTATCATATTTATATTTATAGGAAGGAAAACTTATTTACTCTCTTCTATTCTGCCGTCCCTAATAAATCATAATTTGCCCCATTGATAAGAATAAAGATGGTTCGAAAGTTCTCAATCAGTGGCCCCCATCAGGGGGGAAGGTGGGCGCACGATGCGCCCTCTTAAAAGAAGCATCGCAATGTATCATAGAATCAAGATGTTTTAGTTTGGATAATTGTGTATTGAATGTTAGTAAAAGATATAATTTTGATTGTGAAAAATAATTTTCTTCTGTTTGATGTCTTTTTTTTGTGTCATACATTAAAAAAAAGTTACTCTTATCTATATATGTGCGGGTGTATTTCGGTTTATATACGTATCGTAAGTTGCGTTTGCTCAATAAGGGATTTAAAAAATATCCCTTTTTTCTGAACCAAACGTCATTACCGAAGCTGCCTTCTCAAACTTCTTTTATTCTTAATAGTTTCTAGAGCATTGACAACTGAATGTCCGAGTTAAGGAGCTTGAAACTTCTGCCTCAAGTTAGATTTTTTTTAAAATTCCAACTTAGTTACTCAATTTTAAGTATCCTTGATTGATTATAACAAATTGTTTTATTATTCTCTTCAGTCACTTTGTTCAATACTCGAGCCCATTATGTTTCTATCGGTATTCGAACCTGCTATTAACTGTTGTTTTCAAAAATTAGTCTTCTGATACATACTCGAACCTGCAATTAGTTTAGTTATCAAAGCTAGTCTCTAATTCATCAATCGTGCCCATTAACAACATTATTATTCCAGCACTCGAATCTTTTATCAATTGATCACTTTTCAAATGCAGTCTCCTTTGATCGAAACTACTATCTATCAGTAATTCAACCTGCTGTACTTCGCTCAATTTTCAAAACGAATCTTGTTTAATCATGATTTAAACCCAATATCTTTCTATCTCGCTATAATTCAAATACTGGCGGGAGTCCGTTCAAACAGAAGATAGGTAAGTATCTGGGACACACTGGGAGCGAACACCGATAAAAAAGGTTGATGAAGTGATAGTTTTTTGAGTATAATTCAAAAGCTACTAATTATATCAGAATCAAGTATCAATTGCGAGTTTAAATACAATCCATTTTGAATACTGATCAAAAGGGAATAGATTCGAGAACCGATTGCGAGTTTATATATAAACTCGCAACCTATCAACTCAAACCTATAGGTTTGAGTACTGATTAAATGAATTAGAAAACCAATGATAGTGTTTGCGAATACTAGTCATCAGATAGCGATTGTGAGAACAGATAAAAAGGAGGTTGTGCTTAAAATAGTGCCAGTATTCTATTTTATTCTGTTCTCAAACCTGTTATCATTATTCATTCGAGCTCGAACTCACAAACGTTGTTTGTACTATAGTTATTATATTAATCTATTATCGTTTGAACTCTTTATCGAAGCTCGCTATCTGTATATAGGGAATTGAAACACTCTAGGCTTTGCTTAATGCATACTCTTTATCGTTAGGTAAGGTCCATTATATTGCATTCGATTCGCAGACTTAATTGGTCAGTATTTTTAATTCAATACTTGAACTTGCTACTTTTCTCTCGGACTTGTCACGAACTCTTTTGACTAATACTTGAACCGTACGTATCAGCAGGGCTAAAGAGAATAGAAGGACTGGATTGGAAGGATTTCCTTTGAAGAAACTCTTGCCGCGCCAACCCTCCGATTTTCTCTAGTGACGTCACTTTGGCGCAAAGCTCGCACTTTTACTTCAAGTACAGAGCGTTCGGCCTTACTAGCTCTAACTAAAATTGGGGCATTTCTTTTTGCGACATATTCTAAGACATTTGTTATTTTCAATAATGACTTTCCTCAGTTTTTACAGTGAATTTACAAAAATTTAAAACTATTAACGAAATGCCAGTTTGCGCGATTTCAACTTGCAAAAATTTTGATAGTAAAACAAAAGGAAAAAACATAATTTTCCGCGTGTTCCTTAAAGTAAATGAACAACTATGTAAAGAATAGATTCCGAAATGACACAGTTAATATAAAACAGCAATACGTTTTTTCTATCGTTAAGAACTTTTATAAAAATTCATTATCTAAATAGAAACAGCCTCGTTACTTCAAAAAGAAAGGCAGGTGAAAAAAATTAAAAAATGGATAAAGTCAAAGAAAATTAAAACGTAAATAAAAAGTATAAATAAAATATATAGTGTATAGTTGAAATTCTCCTAATTTCATAACATATTTTTTAATGTAGTTATTCTAAATATTTATGATTTTTAAAAAAATTATATTCTCTTAAACTTAAATATCTATAAATTATATCCTCTTAAATATCTATAAATTATATCCTCTTAAATATCTATAAGCAATTGTAAAATTTCTAATGTCATTATGTACCTAAATTATTATTTTGTTTCAGTAATTAGCGTTTAAGGTTGATGTTTCCTAATGATTAAGTATGAACAAATTGCTATTAACGGCATATTTTAAAATCAGGGATTCTATATTTAACTCAACTTATTGTTATAAAAGAATATGTAGACAAAAAAGTGTCGATATATGCTTTCATTTTTCTTAACTGACGTTAAAACTGAACTTTTTAAAAATCAAGTATTTATAGTGTCATTTTCGCCAACTAGTAAAATATTTTTATAAGTTTAAAATGGTATTTTTTAAATATAATTAAAAAAAATTTCAATTTTAAATTTTTTTGAACTATGTTTACGAACGGAAATAATATGTTAATCACGTAAACTTATTTTTACAAAAAGAAAGATGCAAAGTTATAATATTTTTGCTTGCGATCTCCGAGATCTGTGGACACAGTGACGTCATGAGGAGGGAAATCGTAGCTTCAACTCTAAGAGCGGAGTGAACTAGCCCTTCTATTCTCTTTAGCCCTGACGTATCAGTACCTATTTTATATATATACAACCTGTTATAGTTCGGTGAGTTAGTATAACCGTGTTGTATCCGATCAGTATTGTCCTCCACTGTTATTCAAGCAGTTTTTTAACCTGCTCACATTTGCTAAATACGTGTAACCTATTATTTATATATTTGTCTGATACTAATACTTTTAATTATTTTCTGACGCTTTGTTTTCGGTACTGGATTTTACTATATCTGATCAATAATCGAAACTCCTATTTCTTTAAATTTACGAATACGGGTTACTTAAATGTTAGATGCTTCTATAATATGATAATTGCTTAAGCCAAGTCAATTTTGGTAACACGGTGGGATTGGGTTGCTTCGGCTGTTACCGTGAGTTACACTTCGGTAAGGTGACGTGTGCTGCATATTAAAATAAATGAGATAGTGGTGAAAAACATTTTCTTGTAAATAAATCGAGTTGTTTTAAGCATACAGAATTTTGTAAGAAAAAAAAATTACTTACTTAATTTTTTTCTCTCTAAAAAATTGTTTTTCTTTTCAACAGAAAATAACCTGACTAAAAAGCTCCTGATTACCCTACGAGAAACCCCTATCTCCTGTTATTGTCCTCTCTAATTGAAAATATTACATTTATTTTCTGAAAGAAAATTCAGTCAGCGATTACTTGTGTTTTTTACCGTTACCTTTGAACTTAATTTAATAGATATTTTTTCATTTTAATTATAGCTCTCATTATTAGTTTCCTAACACTATATGTCTGTCTCTTAAGCTGCCACCTCTATTTTAGAGAGGGTATTTTGCTCCCAAAAGCTGACCTTTTTACAAATTTCTTTTTTGAATTAAATTTTACACTAAAATTTGACTTATCTAAACATGTCTGTCTCCACCAATTATTTTTTCCTCAGTTCGAAAGTTTTTCCTTGTTAAAAGTTGTAAAAATGACACACACACGAAATAATCTTTTAATTACATCACTGCCTTAGCCCTATTCGCAATTCATACATGAATATAAAATCACTTATATGAAGTATACTTTACAATATTATTAGTAATACAAAGGTTTAGCCTAAATATCAGGGTTATCGTTGAATCTGGTCTTTTCAATCATGTTACAGCATATTTTTTTTAAATCGTATTTCAAATATACTAAGACTGTAAAAAAATTCTCTAAAATTATATTTCGTAGGATGTATTTTAACATGGTTCGAAATTCACTTTATCTTCTACATTTCTTGTCTCGTTCAAGAATCTTTCAACTCATATCTTTTTGTTATTATAGGCTTTGAGGTAGGCCGGTACTTTATTTACTAGACCTTCACAATGGGCATTCGTCTGGCAAACATCACTGAGGATGATTCGAAGACATACACTATCGTAATTTTGATCCATTGCAGAGGGGATGGCTCCCCTGCTTTGTTAGTCCGATGACCTGCGCTCGAAGTCGAGCACTTTACGGTTGAACTTCATCACGACGAGGATGGTATATACCTTGACGCATCACAGTGTTCCAAATAGTTCTGCTACTTATCGATTTTAACAATCACTTCTACGGATCTATTTCTTCTAAGATCCTGTAATAAAAAATACACTATTTTACCTATTTATAATAGAGTCCCTGGACAAATTATCAGACTTACTATAAGATTCTATGTAAAATCTTAATTATCAGTATATACTATAAAGCTTTATTGTTTTTACGCAGCTTGCACCTATTTACGTTCGTGTATCAATGAGTTAAAAATAAATACAAATAGGAAATATATAAAAAAATCTCCTGTATATATGAATATAAAAGTATTTTACACTCGTGCAATTATTAAAACACTGCAATGCGTCTAATAATTTGGTCTAAATATTATGATATGCTAGTATAATACCGGATATAATAAATATTTATGTAATCTATAGTCTAATTTGTCCAATCGTCGAAATTATATTACCTATCGTCTAACTTAACCAATTGATACACGAACGTAAACAAGTGCAAACCGGTTTCAGTGGCGTAAAAACAATAAAGCTTTTTATTCACATCAATAGAGATCTACATTTGAAACCGAAGTAAACTAGTTTGCGAATTTTTATCAATCCTTCTTTACTTTAACGCATGAAAAAATTATAAGTTACTTTTTCTTTTGTTTCATATGCGTTACTTTTAGATGTTTGATTTTCTTATGCGTTACTTTTAAGTGTTGAATAATCTTATGCGTTATTTTGAATTTTCTTATATTGAGCGGGTTTTCTTACAAAGTGCATTAAAATTAATGTTGCGCGTTATAATGCTTACTTTTATTTGCAGCGTGACTTCCACGCGTTTACATTTTTTCCGCGTTACTTTTACTTGTTACAGGCATTTTTTACGCCTACTTTTTTTGTTGTTGCTTTTGTTTTCCTTCTTAATTACATTTTACTTTTCCCTTTTTTCTTCTTACACGTTACGTTTTATTTAACGCATAATTAGGTTTTACGCCTTACTTTTCTTTAAGCTTTGCATTTTCGTGTTTTTGACCGTTACTATTTAATGTGTTACGTTTATTTATTATTTTTTAAGTTATATACTTTTACTTCACTTTTCTATACGTTACATTTATTTCTTCGTAGGTTACTTTTGCGCATTTATTTCTCATAGTTTCGTAACTCTTAAACGTTATTACAAGACTTTTTTTTGCGTGTTATTAAATTTTGCGACTTCCTTTCTGCGTTAGATTTCCTCTGGTTACTTTTACTTTTCTAATGCTTTACTTATACTTTTACGCGTTAATTTAAATGTCATTGCATTTTATGCGTTGCATTTACGCTTTAAATGCTACATTCTTTACTTTAATCTAGAATTTCCTTTACATTTTACGAGTTACTTTTAATTATGCGTTTACTTTATTACGCGTAATTTATGCTCATCCTCTGCAATTTGTATGCGATACAAATTTTACTCTCTTCATAATGAGATTAATTTTATGATTTTACTTTTTGTGTGCTTTACTTTTACGCGTTTATGCTGCGTTATTATATTTTGCACTTTTTTTGATTAAGCAGTGCCTTACTTTTACTTTTATTATGCAGTTTTACCTTTCTTAAGCGTTTTCTACGCTTTACTTTTACTTTCTTTTATGCTTTTTTTTGGTGTCTAATTTATCATGCGTTGCTTTTACTTCTTACTTTTCGTTACGCTTTAAGATGGGCATTTCTTATTTTATAAATTTATTTTAATGTGTTATTTCAACGCGTTTCTCTTATGCACAGATTTTAAGCATTCATTTTCAGCGCTTACTTTCCCCATTATATGAATTTTATTTTTTGTGTTTCTTTTCATTATGCGTTGCTTTACCACTTTGACTTTTATAAATTTATTTATGCATTTTATTTTTTGTGTTTCTTTTCATTATGCGTTGCTTTTACACTTTGACTTTTATAAGTTTCTTTATGCTGCGTTATTATATTTACACTTTTTTTGATTAAGCGGTTCTTTTCATATGCCTTACTTTTAATTTTATTATGCAGTTTTACCTTTCTTAAGCGTTTTCTACGCTTTACTTTTACTTTCTTTTATGCTTTTTTTGGTGTTTAATTTATTATGCGTTGCTTTAACTTCTTACTTTTCGTTACGCTTTAGGCTGCGCATTTCTTATTTTATACATTTATTTTAATGTGTTATTTCTATGCGTTTCTCTTAAGCATTAATTTTTAGCTTTTATTTTCATGCCTTACTTCCCCCGTTATATGCATTTTATTTTTGTGTTTCTTTTCATTATATGTTTCTTATACACTTTGACTTTCTTACGCGTTTTTAAAAGCTTTTTTAAGCCTTACATTTAGGCGTTTCTAAACTTTATATTTTACTAGTTACTCTTTATATTTGCGCTTTAAATTGTCTTGCGTGTCTCTTATTTTTACATATTACTTTTATGCGTTATGATATTTTACGACTTATTTTTTTAATATGTTACATTTGCACGTTTATTTTTCTTTTATGTTACTTTTAAAATTGGACCGTTATTATATTTTAAGCCTTTTTTTTATGTATTACTTTCTTTCACTTGTTTTCGTTTCTAATGCATTGCATGCACTTACGCGTAGCTTTTTTTAACTACGCTATCCTTTACTGTTATTTTTAGTTTTTTTTGTTCATGCCCTATATTTATGCTTCTTTTCTTAAGCATTACTTTTTCTCGTTTAATTTTTTGTACATGATTCTTACCCATTGTTTTTTTTTTTTACTTAATTTACTCACTATCTGCTTTATATTTTATTTTTTGATTAAGCGGTGCTTTTCGTATGCCTTACTTTTAATATTATTATGCAGTTTTACCTTTCCTAAATGTTTTCTACGCTTTACTTTTTCTTTCTTTTATGCTTTTTTTTATGTTTAATTTATTATTCGTTGCTTTTACTTCTAACCTTTCGTTACGCTTTAAGATGGGCATTTCTTATTTTATACATTTATTTTAATGTGTTATTTCTACGCGATTCTCTTATGCCTTATTCATTATTAGCGTTCATTTTCATGCCTTACTTCCCTCGTTATATGCATTTTATTTTTTGTGTTACTTTTTATTATGCGTTGCTCTAACACTTTGACTTTCTTACGCTTTCTTTAAAAACTTTTTCAAGCCTTACATTTTGGCGTTCCTAAACTTAATATTTTACTAGCTACTCTTTATATTTGCGCTTTAAATTGTCTTGCGTGTCTCCTATTTTTACATATTACACTTATGAGTATAATATTTTACGACTCAATTTTTTAATACATTACATTTACACGTTTATTTTTCTTATACGTTACTTTTAAATTTAAGCGTTATTATATTTTATTTCTTTTTTTTCTTTATGTATTACTTTCTTTTACTTGTTTTCGTTTATAATGCATTACATGCACTTCCGCGAAGCTTTTTTTAACTACGCTTTCATTTACTGCTATTTTTTGGTTCTTTTTTCTTAATGCCCTATATTTACGCTTCTTTTCTTAAAATTAAACGTAAAAAAGTAATGCTTTTTTACATTATTCCCACCCACTAAATTGTTTTTTTTTTTTTTACTTAATTTACACACTATCTGCTTTATATTTTATTTTTTGATTAAGCGGTGCTCTTCGGATGCCTTACTTTTAATTTTATTATGCAGTTTTACCTTTCTTAAAGGTTTTCTGCGCTTTACTTTTACTTTCTTTTATCCTTTTTTTTGGTGTCTAATTTATTATGCGTTGCTTTTACTTCTTACTTCTTTTTACGCTTTAGGATGCGCATTTCTTATTTTATACATTTATTTTAATGTGTTATTTCTACGCGTTTCTCTTATGCATTAATTTCAAGCGTTCATTTTCATGCCTTACTTCCCCCGTTATATGCATTTTATTTTTTGCGATTCTTTCAATTATGCGTTGCTTTTACACTTTGAATTTTATAAGTCTATTTATGCTGCGATATTATATTTTACACTCTTTTTGATTAAGCGGTGCTTTTCGGATGCCTTACTTTTAATTTTATTATGCAGTTTTACCTTTCTAAAGCGTTTTCTACGCTTTATTCTTACTTTCTTTTACGCTTTTTTTGGTGTTTAATTTATTATGCGTTGCTTTTACTTCTTACTTTTTGTTACGCTTTAGGATGCGCATTTCTTATTTTATACATTTATTTCAATGTGTTATTTATACGCGTTTCTCTTATGCATTAATTTTAAGCGTTTATTTTCATGCCTTACTTCCCATGTTATATGCATTTTATTTTTTGTGTTACTTTTTATTATTCGTTGTTTTTACACTTTGACTTTCTTACGCTTTCTTTAAAAACTTTTTTAAGCCTTTCATTTAGGCGTTCCTAAACTTAATATTTTGCTAGTTACTTTTTATATCTGCGCTTTAAATTGTCTTGCTTGTCTCCTATTTATCCATATTACTTTTATGAGTATGATATTTTACGACTCATTTTTTTAATACGTTACATTTACACGTTTATTTTTCTTCTACGTTACTTTTAAATTTAAGCGTTATTATATTTTACTTCTTTTTTTCCTTTATGTATTACTTTCTTTTACTTGTTTTTGTTTATAATGCATTACATGCTCTTACGCCTAGCTTTTTTTAATTACGCTTTCATTTACTGTTATTTTTAGGTTTTTTTTTCTTAATGCCCTATATTTACGCTTCTTTTCTTAAAATTAAACGTGAAAAAGTAATGCTTTTTTACATTATTCTTACCCACTAAATTGTTTTTTTTTTTTTTTTACTTAATTTACACACTATCTGCTTTATATTTTATTTTTTGATTTAGTGGTGATTTTCGTATGCCACACTTTTAATATTATTACGCAGTTTTACCTTTCTTAAGTGATTTCTACGCTTTACTTTTACTTTCTTTTATCCTTTTTTTTGGTGTCTAATTTATTATGCGTTGCTTTTACTTCTTACTTTTTTTTACGCTTTAGGAAGCGCATTTCTTATTTTATACATTTATTTTAATGTGTTATTTCTACGCGTTTCTCTTATGCATTAATTTTAAGCGTTCATTTTCATGCCTTACTTCGCCCGTTATGTGCATTTTATTTTTTGTGTTTCTTTTCATTATGCGTTTCTTATGCACTTTGACTTTCTTACGCTTTCTTTAAAAACTTTTTTAAGCCTTACATTTACGCGTTTCTAAACTTTATATTTCACTAGGTACTCTTTATATTTGCGCTTTAAATTGTCGTGCGTGTCTCTTATTTTTACATAATACTTTTATGCGTTATGATATTTTACGACTTATTTTTTTAATATGATACATTTGCACGTTTATTTTTCTTTTACTTTACTTTTAAAATTGGAGCGTTATTATATTTTAAGCCGTTTTTTTCTTTAGGTATTACTTACCTTCACTTGTTTTTGTTTCTAATGCATTACATGTATTTACGCGTAGCTTTTTTTAACTATGCTTTCCTTTACTGTTATTTTTAGGAATTTTTTCTTCATGCCCTATATTTACGCTTCTTTTCTTAAGCATTACTTTTTCTCGTTTAATTTTTTGTACATTATTCTTACCCACGAAATTGTTTTTTTTTTTATTTTTTATTTTTATTTTTTTTTTACTTAATTTACACACTATCTGCTTTATATTTTATTTTTTGATTCAGCGGTGCATTTCGTATGCCTTACTTTTAATATTATTATGCAGTTTTACCTTTCTTAAGTGTTTTCTACGCTTTACTTTTACTTTCTTTTATGCTTTTTTCTTGGTGTCTAATTTATTATGCGTTGCTTTTACTTCTTACTTCTTGTTTCGCTTTAGGATGCGCATTTCATTTTTTACACATTTATTTTAATGTGTTATTTCTACGCTTTTCTCTTATGCATTAATTTTAAGCGTTCATTTTCATGCCTTACTTCCCCCGTTATATGCATTTTATTTTTTGTGGTACTTTTTATTATGCGTTGCTTTTACACTTTGACTTTCTTACGCTTTACTTAAAAACTTTTTTAAGCCTTACATTTAGGCGTTCCTAAACTTAATATTTTACTAGGTACTCTTTATATTTGCGCTTTAAATTGTCTTGCGTGTCTCTTATTTTTACATATTACTTTTATGCGTTATGATATTTTACGACTAATTTTTTTAATACGTTACATTTACACGTTTATTTTTCTTATACGTTACTTTTAAATTTAAGCGTTATTATATTTTACGCCTTTTTTTTTTGTCTTACTTTCTTTCACTTGTTTTCGTTTCTTATGCATTACATGCATTTACGCGTAGCTTTTTTTTTTAACTACGCTTTCCCTTACCGTTATTTTTAGGTTTTTTTTCCTTAATGCCCTATATTTACGCTTCTTTTCTTAAGCATTACTTTTTCACGTTCTATATTTTTTACATTATTCTTACCCACTTAATTTTCTTTTTCTTTTCTTAATTTGCACACTATCTGCTTTATATTTTATTTTTTGATTAAGCGGTGCTTTTCGTATGCCTCACTTTTAATATTATTACGCAGTTTTACCTTTCTTAAGTGATTTCTACGCTTTACTTTTACTTTCTTTTACGCTTTTTTTTGGTGTTTAATTTATTGTGAGTTGCTTTTACTTCTTTCTTTTCGTTACGCTATATGATGGGCATTTCTTATTTTATACATTTATTTTAATGTGTTATTTCTACGCGTTTCTCTTATGCATTAATTTTAAGCGTTCATTTTCATGCCTTACTTCCCCCGTTATATGCATTTTATTTTTTGTTTCTTTTCATTATGCGTTTCTTATGCAATTTGACTTTCTTACGCTTTCGTTAAAAACTTTTTTAAGCCTTACATTTAGGCGTTTCTAAACTTTATATTTTACTAGGTACTCTTTATATTTGCGCTTCAAAATTTTCGTGCCTGTCTCCTATTTTTACATAATACTTTTATGCGTAATGGTATTTTACGACTCATTTTTTTAATACGTTACATTTGCACGTTTATTTTTCTTATACGTTACTTTTAAATTTAAGCGTTATTATATTTTCTTTCTTTTCTTTCTTTATGTATTACTTTCTTTTACTTGTTTTCGTTTATAATGCATTACATGCACTTACGCGTAGCTTTTTTTTAACTACGCTTTCATTTACTATTATTTTTATGTTTTTTTTCTTCTTAAAGCCCTATATTTACGCTTCTTTTCTTAAGAATTACTTTTTCTCGTTTAATTTTTTGTACATTATTCTTACCCACGAAATTGTTTTTTTTTTTATTTTTTATTTTTATTTTTTTTTTACTTAATTTACACACTATCTGCTTTATATTTTATTTTTTGATTCAGCGGTGCATTTCGTATGCCTTACTTTTAATATTATTATGCAGTTTTACCTTTCTTAAGTGTTTTCTACGCTTTACTTTTACTTTCTTTTATGCTTTTTTCTTGGTGTCTAATTTATTATGCGTTGCTTTTACTTCTTACTTCTTGTTTCGCTTTAGGATGCGCATTTCATTTTTTACACATTTATTTTAATGTGTTATTTCTACGCTTTTCTCTTATGCATTAATTTTAAGCGTTCATTTTCATGCCTTACTTCCCCCGTTATATGCATTTTATTTTTTGTGGTACTTTTTATTATGCGTTGCTTTTACACTTTGACTTTCTTACGCTTTACTTAAAAACTTTTTTAAGCCTTACATTTAGGCGTTCCTAAACTTAATATTTTACTAGGTACTCTTTATATTTGCGCTTTAAATTGTCTTGCGTGTCTCTTATTTTTACATATTACTTTTATGCGTTATGATATTTTACGACTAATTTTTTTAATACGTTACATTTACACGTTTATTTTTCTTATACGTTACTTTTAAATTTAAGCGTTATTATATTTTACGCCTTTTTTTTTTGTCTTACTTTCTTTCACTTGTTTTCGTTTCTTATGCATTACATGCATTTACGCGTAGCTTTTTTTTTTAACTACGCTTTCCCTTACCGTTATTTTTAGGTTTTTTTTCCTTAATGCCCTATATTTACGCTTCTTTTCTTAAGCATTACTTTTTCACGTTCTATATTTTTTACATTATTCTTACCCACTTAATTTTCTTTTTCTTTTCTTAATTTGCACACTATCTGCTTTATATTTTATTTTTTGATTAAGCGGTGCTTTTCGTATGCCTCACTTTTAATATTATTACGCAGTTTTACCTTTCTTAAGTGATTTCTACGCTTTACTTTTACTTTCTTTTACGCTTTTTTTTGGTGTTTAATTTATTGTGAGTTGCTTTTACTTCTTTCTTTTCGTTACGCTATATGATGGGCATTTCTTATTTTATACATTTATTTTAATGTGTTATTTCTACGCGTTTCTCTTATGCATTAATTTTAAGCGTTCATTTTCATGCCTTACTTCCCCCGTTATATGCATTTTATTTTTTGTTTCTTTTCATTATGCGTTTCTTATGCAATTTGACTTTCTTACGCTTTCGTTAAAAACTTTTTTAAGCCTTACATTTAGGCGTTTCTAAACTTTATATTTTACTAGGTACTCTTTATATTTGCGCTTCAAAATTTTCGTGCCTGTCTCCTATTTTTACATAATACTTTTATGCGTAATGGTATTTTACGACTCATTTTTTTAATACGTTACATTTGCACGTTTATTTTTCTTATACGTTACTTTTAAATTTAAGCGTTATTATATTTTCTTTCTTTTCTTTCTTTATGTATTACTTTCTTTTACTTGTTTTCGTTTATAATGCATTACATGCACTTACGCGTAGCTTTTTTTTAACTACGCTTTCATTTACTATTATTTTTATGTTTTTTTTCTTCTTAAAGCCCTATATTTACGCTTCTTTTCTTAAGAATTACTTTCTCACGTTTAATTTTTTTTACATTATTCTTACCCACCAAATTGTTTTTTTTTACTTAATTTACACACTGTCTGTTTTATATTTTATTTTTTGATTAAGTGGTGCTTTTCGTATGCCTTACTTTTAATATCATTATGCAGTTTTACCTTTCTTAAGTGTTTTCTACGCTTTACTTTTACTTTCTTTTATACTTTTTATGGTGCTTAATTTATTATGCGTTGCTTTTACTTCTTACTCTTTGTTACGCTTTAGGATGCGCATTTCTTATTTTATACATTTATTTTAATGTGTTATTTCTACGCGTTTCTCTTATGCATTAATTTTAAGCGTTCATTTTCATGCCTTACTTCCCCCGTTATATGCTGCATTTTATTTTTTGCGATTCTTTCAATTATGCGTTGCTTTTACACTTTCAATTTTATAAGTCTATTTATGCTGCGATATTATATTTTACACTCTTTTTGATTAAGCGGTGCTTTTCGGATGCCTTACTTTTAATTTTATTATGCAGTTTTACCTTTCTAAAGCGTTTTCTACGCTTTATTCTTACTTTCTTTTACGCTTATTTTGGTGTTTAATTTATTATGCGTTGCTTTTACTTCTTACTTTTTGTTACGCTTTAGGATGCGCATTTCTTATTTTATACATTTATTTTAATGTGTTATTTATACGCGTTTCTCTTATGCATTAATTTTAAGCGTTCATTTTCATGCCTTACTTCCCATGTTATATGCATTTTATTTTTTGTGTTACTTTTTATTATTCGTTGTTTTTACACTTTGACTTTCTTACGCTTTCTTTAAAAACTTTTTTAAGCCTTTCATTTAGGCGTTCCTAAACTTAATATTTTGCTAGTTACTTTTTATATCTGCGCTTTAAATTGTCTTGCTTGTCTCCTATTTTTACATATTACTTTTATGAGTATGATATTTTACGACTCATTTTTTTAATACGTTACATTTACACGTTTATTTTTCTTCTACGTTACTTTTAAATTTAAGCGTTATTATATTTTACTTCTTTTTTTCCTTTATGTATTACTTTCTTTTACTTGTTTTTGTTTATAATGCATTACATGCTCTTACGCCTAGCTTTTTTTAATTACGCTTTCATTTACTGTTATTTTTAGGTTTTTTTTTTCTTAATGCCCTATATTTACGCTTCTTTTCTTAAAATTAAACGTGGAAAAGTAATGCTTTTTTACATTATTCTTACCCACTAAATTGTTTTTTTTTTTTTTTTTACTTAATTTACACACTATCTGCTTTATATTTTATTTTTTGATTTAGTGGTGATTTTCGTATGCCTCACTTTTAATATTATTACGCAGTTTTACCTTTCTTAAGTGATTTCTACGCTTTACTTTTACTTTCTTTTATCCTTTTTTTTGGTGTCTAATTTATTATGCGTTGCTTTTACTTCTTACTTTTTTTTACGCTTTAGGAAGCGCATTTCTTATTTTATAAATTTATTTTAATGTGTTATTTCTACGCGTTTCTCTTATGCATTAATTTTAAGCGTTCATTTTCATGCCTTACTTCGCCCGTTATGTGCATTTTATTTTTTGTGTTTCTTTTCATTATGCGTTTCTTATGCACTTTGACTTTCTTACGCTTTCTTTAAAAACTTTTTTAAGCCTTACATTTACGCGTTTCTAAACTTTATATTTCACTAGGTACTCTTTATATTTGCGCTTTAAATTGTCGTGCGTGTCTCTTATTTTTACATAATACTTTTATGCGTTATGATATTTTACGACTTATTTTTTTAATATGATACATTTGCACGTTTATTTTTCTTTTACGTTACTTTTAAAATTGGAGCGTTATTATATTTTAAGCCGTTTTTTTCTTTAGGTATTACTTACCTTCACTTGTTTTTGTTTCTAATGCATTACATGTATTTACGCGTAGCTTTTTTTAACTACGCTTTCCTTTACTGTTATTTTTAGGAATTTTTTCTTCATGCCCTATATTTACGCTTCTTTTCTTAAGCATTACTTTTTCTCGTTTAATTTTTTGTACATTATTCTTACCCACGAAATTGTTTTTTTTTTTTTTTTTTTTTTTTTTTTTTTTTTTTTTTTACTTAATTTACACACTATCTGCTTTATATTTTATTTTTTGATTCAGCGGTGCATTTCGTATGCCTTACTTTTAATATTATTATGCAGTTTTACCTTTCTTAAGTGTTTTCTACGCTTTACTTTTACTTTCTTTTATGCTTTTTTTTTGGTGTCTAATTTATTATGCGTTGCTTTTACTTCTTACTTTTTGTTTCGCTTTAGGATGCGCATTTCATTTTTTACACATTTATTTTAATGTGTTATTTCTACGCTTTTCTCTTATGCATTAATTTTAAGCGTTCATTTTCATGCCTTACTTCCCCCGTTATATGCATTTTATTTTTTGTGGTACTTTTTATTATGCGTTGCTTTTACACTTTGACTTTCTTACGCTTTCCTTAAAAACTTTTTTAAGCCTTACATTTAGGCGTTCCTAAACTTAATATTTTACTAGGTACTCTTTATATTTGCGCTTTCAATTGTCTTGCGTGTCTCTTATTTTTACATATTACTTTTATGCGTTATGATATTTTACGACTAATTTTTTTAATACGTTACATTTACACGTTTATTTTTCTTATACGTTACTTTTAAATTTAAGCGTTATTATATTTTACGCCTTTTTTTTTGTCTTACTTTCTTTCACTTGTTTTCGTTTCTTATGCATTACATGCATTTACGCGTAGCTTTTTTTTTTAACTACGCTTTCCTTTACCGTTATTTTTAGGTTTTTTTTCCTTAATGCCCTATATTTACGCTTCTTTTCTTAAGCATTACTTTTTCACGTTCTATATTTTTTACATTATTCTTACCCACTTAATTTTTTTTTTCTTTTCTTAATTTGCACACTATCTGCTTTATATTTTATTTTTTGATTAAGCGGTGCTTTTCGTATGCCTCACTTTTAATATTATTACGCAGTTTTACCTTTCTTAAGTGATTTCTACGCTTTACTTTTACTTTCTTTTACGCTTTTTTTTTGGTGTTTAATTTATTATGAGTTGCTTTTACTTCTTTCTTTTCGTTACGCTATATGATGGGCATTTCTTATTTTATACATTTATTTTAATGTGTTATTTCTACGCGTTTCTCTTATGCATTAATTTTAAGCGTTCATTTTCATGCCTTACTTCCCCCGTTATATGCATTTTATTTTTTGTTTCTTTTCATTATGCGTTTCTTATGCAATTTGACTTTCTTACGCTTTCGTTAAAAACTTTTTTAAGCCTTACATTTAGGCGTTTCTAAACTTTATATTTTACTAGGTACTCTTTATATTTGCGCTTCAAAATTTTCGTGCCTGTCTCCTATTTTTACATAATACTTTTATGCGTAATGGTATTTTACGACTCATTTTTTTAATACGTTACATTTGCACTTTTATTTTTCTTATACGTTACTTTTAAATTTAAGCGTTATTATATTTTATTTCTTTTCTTTCTTTATGTATTACTTTCTTTTACTTGTTTTCGTTTATAATGCATTACATGCACTTACGCGTAGCTTTTTTTTAACTACGCTTTCATTTACTATTATTTTTATGTTTTTTTTCTTCTTAAAGCCCTATATTTACGCTTCTTTTCTTAAGAATTACTTTCTCACGTTTAATTTTTTTTACATTATTCTTACCCACCAAATTGTTTTTTTTTACTTAATTTACACACTGTCTGTTTTATATTTTATTTTTTGATTAAGTGGTGCTTTTCGTATGCCTTACTTTTAATATCATTATGCAGTTTTACCTTTCTTAAGTGTTTTCTACGCTTTACTTTTACTTTCTTTTATACTTTTTATGGTGTTTAATTTATTATGCGTTGCTTTTACTTCTTACTTTTTGTTACGCTTTAGGATGCGCATTTCTTATTTTATACATTTATTTTAATGTGTTATTTCTACGCGTTTCTCTTATGCATTAATTTAAGGCGTTCATTTTCATGCCTTACTTCCCCCGTTATATGCATTTTATTTTTTGCGATTCTTTCAATTATGCGTTGCTTTTACACTTTGAATTTTATAAGTCTATTTATGCTGCGATATTATATTTTACACTCTTTTTGATTAAGCGGTGCTTTTCGGATGCCTTACTTTTAATTTTATTATGCAGTTTTACCTTTCTAAAGCGTTTTCTACGCTTTATTCTTACTTTCTTTTACGCTTATTTTGGTGTTTAATTTATTATGCGTTGCTTTTACTTCTTACTTTTTGTTACGCTTTAGGATGCGCATTTCTTATTTTATACATTTATTTCAATGTGTTATTTATACGCGTTTCTCTTATGCATTAATTTTAAGCGTTTATTTTCATGCCTTACTTCCCATGTTATATGCATTTTATTTTTTGTGTTACTTTTTATTATTCGTTGTTTTTACACTTTGACTTTCTTACGCTTTCTTTAAAAACTTTTTCAAGGCCTTACATTTTGGCGTTCCTAAACTTAATATTTTACTAGCTACTCTTTATATTTGCGCTTTAAATTGTCTTGCGTGTCTCCTATTTTTACATATTACTTTTATGAGTATAATATTTTACGACTCAATTTTTTAATACGTTACATTTACACGTTTATTTTTCTTATACGTTACTCTTAAATTTAAGCGTTATTATATTTTATTTCTCTTTTTTCTTTATGTATTACTTTCTTTTACTTGTTTTCGTTTATAATGCATTACATGCACTTCCGCGAAGCTTTTTTTAACTACGCTTTCATTTACTGCTATTTTTAGGTTCTTTTTTCTTAATGCCCTATATTTACGCTTCTTTTCTTAAAATTAAACGTGAAAAAGTAATGCTTTTTTACATTATTCCCACCCACTAAATTGTTTTTTTTTTTTTTTTTTTTTTTTTTTTTTTTTTTTCTACTTAATTTACACACTATCTGCTTTATATTTTATTTTTTGATTAAGCGGTGCTTTTCGGATGCCTTTCTTTTAATTTTATTATGCAGTTTTACCTTTCTTAAGCGTTTTCTGCGCTTTACTCTTACTTTCTTTTATGCTTTTTATGGTGTTTAATTTATTATGCGTTGCTTTTACTTCTTACTTTTTGTTACGCTTTAGGATGCGCATTTCTTATTTTATACATTTATTTTAATGTGTTATTTCTACGCGTTTCTCTTATGCATTAATTTTAAGCGTTCATTTTCATGCCTTACTTCCCCCGTTATATGCATTTTATTTTTTGCGATTCTTTCAATTATGCGTTGCTTTTACACTTTGAATTTTATAAGTCTATTTATGCTGCGATATTATATTTTACACTCTTTTTGATTAAGCGGTGCTTTTCGGATGCCTTACTTTTAATTTTATTATGCAGTTTTACCTTTCTAAAGCGTTTTCTACGCTTTATTCTTACTTTCTTTTACGCTTTTTTTGGTGTTTAATTTATTATGCATTGCTTTTACTTTTTGTTACGCTTTAGGATGCGCATTTCTTATTTTATACATTTATTTTAATGTGTTATTTATACGCGTTTCTCTTATGCATTAATTTTAAGCGTTCATTTTCATGCCTTACTTCCCATGTTATATGCATTTTATTTTTTGTGTTACATTTTATTATTCGTTGTTTTTACACTTTGACTTTCTTACGCTTTCTTTAAAAACTTTTTTAAGCCTTTCATTTAGGCGTTCCTAAACTTAATATTTTGCTAGTTACTTTTTATATCTGCGCTTTAAATTGTCTTGCTTGTCTCCTATTTTTACATATTATTTTTATGAGTATGATATTTTACGACTCATTTTTTTAATACGTTACATTTACACGTTTATTTTTCTTCTACGTTACTTTTAAATTTAAGCGTTATTATATTTTACTTCTTTTTTTCCTTTATGTATTACTTTCTTTTACTTGTTTTTGTTTATAATGCATTACATGCACTTACGCCTAGCTTTTTTTAATTACGCTTTCATTTACTGTTATTTTTAGGTTTTTTTTTCTTAATGCCCTATATTTACGCTTCTTTTCTTAAAATTAAACGTGAAAAGGTAATGCTTTTTTACATTATTCTTACCCACTAAATTGTTTTTTTTTTTTACTTAATTTACACACTATCTGCTTTATATTTTATTTTTTGATTCAGCGGTGCATTTCGTATGCCTCACTTTTAATATTATTACGCAGTTTTACCTTTCTTAAGTGATTTCTACGCTTTACTTTTACTTTCTTTTATCCTTTTTTTTGGTGTCTAATTTATTATGCGTTGCTTTTACTTCTTACTTTTTTTTTACGCTTTAGGAAGCGCATTTCTTATTTTATACATTTATTTTAATGTGTTATTTCTACGCGTTTCTCTTATGCATTAATTTTAAGCGTTCATTTTCATGCCTTACTTCGCCCGTTATGTGCATTTTATTTTTTGTGTTTCTTTTCATTATGCGTTTCATATGCACTTTGACTTTCTTACGCTTTCTTTAGAAACATTTTTAAGCCTTACTTTTAGGCGTTTCTAAACTTTATATTTTACTAGGTACTCTTTATATTTGCGCTTTAAATTGTCTTGCGTGTCTCTTATTTTTACATATTACTTTTATGCGTCATGATATTTTACGACTCATTTTTTTAATATGTTACATTTACACGTCTATTTTTCCTATACGTTACTTTTAAATTTAAGCGTTATTATATTTTACGCCTTTTTTTTGTCTTACTTTCTTTCACTTGTTTTCGTTTCTAATGTATTACACGCATTACGCGTAGCTTTTTTTTAACTACGCTTTCCTTTACTGTTATTTTTAGGTTTTTTTTTCTTAATGCCCTACATTTACGCTTCTTTTCTTAAGCATTACTTTTTCACGTTTAATTTTTTTTTTACATTATTCTTACCCACTTAATTGTTTTTTTATTTATTTTTACTTAATTTACACACTATCTGTTTTATATTTTATTTTTCTTAATGCGTTACTTTTACTTATGATTTTTTACTTTTTTATGCATTGTTTTTATTTGTTTGCTTTTTTTATGAATGACTTTTACTTTTATGCGCTACATTTACTCTCTTATTTTAGTTATACCGTAGTTTTTACGCGCTTATTTCTCCTATGCGTTTTTTATTTCCCTATACTTTGTGCGTTGATTTTGCGTATACATTTAATTTTCGCGTTATATTTCACGCGTTTTTTTAAATGGTACTTTTCTTAAGCGTTACTTTAACGCGTAATTAGTTTATGCTTTACTTTTGTTTATTCTTTAGTTTACACTATTTACTTTGTTTTACACTTATGCGTTTTTCACGCATTAACTTTTTTTTTACTGTATTTATGCGTTGCTTTTACTTTTCTTTCAAGCCTTGCTATATTCTCTTTTATGTAATATACGTTTTCCATTTCTTTATTACCTTTACATTACTTTATTACCTTCTGCATTACAATTACTTTTCTATGTGTTTCTTGTACGCGTTTAATTTCTTTATGCGTTACTTTTACTTTTCTTATACGTTATACGCGTTTACTCTTTTTATGCGTTAATTTTGTTTTTACGCGCTACTAACAGACTTTATAGTTCATTTTTATATTTTTAGTTTTTGATAATGTTTTCGTTTACTTTTCACGCATTACTTTACTTCATACTTCTCGGTAAACTTTATTTTATGCATTATAATTATTTTATTTCCCATTTTATCTTGCGCTTAACTTTTTTCTGCTTTACTTTTTATCTCTCATTTAGAAATTATGCTTGGAATTTGCTTTAAGCTTTTCTCTATTTTTTTCGTTTTACGCTTTATTTTTTACTGAAAGCAACTTTTACTGAATAGGCGTTTTACTTTTCTTTGAACTAAATACTGTATACATTTTATATTTCACGCTTTAGTTTACCCCACACATACTCTATTTTTTACATTTTACTTACGTTTTTTTTTTTAATCTTTCAAATTTTTTTTTTATAGTCTTCAAACTTAGTTTTGTTAAATTATTTACTTTCTACTTTAATTTACATTATTATTCACATTGAATTACATTACACTTTACTATATACTGTGCACGATTTTTGCTATTCTTTGCTCTTTATTTTACACCCTTTTTCTCAACATTTCATTTTACGATATAATTTATACACTTTGTGTTTTGCTTCACGCTTTGTTCTTAGTTTACATGACGCTTCGTTTTAAAAATTTACCTTACGCTTTACTTTATACGATAGTGTATTTTATTGTATTCTTTTTACTATACATATTTTTTTTTTACATTGCTCATTACTTTATATTTAAGGCTCTATTTTATGCATGATATAATACAATTTTTATAATTTTCACCTTACACGCTCTTTATTTCATACTTTATTTCTCACTTAACGTTTTACTTCGTATGTTAAGCTTATATTTGACGCCCTACATTAGTTTATATTATGTTCATGATTACTTTATTATTTTATATTGCATTGCAGGTTTTACATTATTTGCATTTTGGATACATTATTTTATATATTGCTTACGTTATTCTATATTTTACCTTTATATTAACACTTCACTTTACACTTTCCTGTATAGTTCACTTTTTACATTATTTTACCCTTTATTGGCGTTTTGCGATATTTTATGCATTACTTTACGTTATACATTATATTATGCTTTATTTCTTCTATACTTTGCATTTCTGCTTTTTACATTTTACGCTTTACTTTACTTTACTCACACTTTAATTTACACTTCATATTTTACGCTTAGTTTACTTTACGCTTATACTTTACCCGGTACTTTACTTTTACTTCTCTTTATTCTTCACTATAATTTCTACTTTTCATTTTACGCTTTTATTTTTATTTTTAAGAGCAAAATATTTAGTAACGTAAGAAAAGTGCACGCTTTATATTTTTAGCTTTACTTTGTATTTTATACATTACTACTATGCACAATTTTCATTTTAATCTTTATATAAAAATTTACTCTTTATTTTAGGCTTAAATTAACTTTAACTTGGTTTACGCACAATTTAATATCGGAATGATTCAGCAAAACATTTATGCTGTAAATTTATCAATTGGAGTTTTTTTAATGAAAAATAAGAATATGTTCGAAAATACGATAAAGAAAATGCTACCTAATTACTTATGCCAAAAAAAAAGCATTAATTTCACGGTATTCAAGAATTTTTTTTTACCACATTTTACTTCTATGTCAAAATGAAGAAGGTATAACTGCAGTTTACCTTGTTAAATTTTTCGCTACTGTGAGATTTATTTAGAAACTCGTTTATTTTAATTGGATAATGTACCATTCTGCATCGTGATATTTCAATAAAGCGTTTATTTTATTTAATATTACAGGCAATTAAATCTTAAAATAGTTTTATTATTATTATCAGTAAGCACCGTGCCCTATCAGGACGTTAATGTTAACTTTGCTATTAATAATTCGTTAACTCAAAATTTTTAACCTATTTTATGTAAGTCTACGTCAAGATTTTTAAATGCGTTCAGCAGAAAAATGAATCATTTTAATTTCCTTATATCGTGGATTTATTTTCCGCATTAATATTACTTACGTTTTTAAAAATGACTTCAACATGATTAGAAGGCCTCAAAATTTTTCATAATGCTTTTTAAATTTTGACGAATATATTGTCTTTTTGTCGAAAATGTACGTCTTGAATTCAATTTCCTTTTAGCGTACGCAATTTTGCTTGCTATTAATCTCTCTATTTATATTGCGGTTTCCTTTTGTTTCCTTAAAAATTTATAATAATGCTGGTTCATATCAATACGAAAATTATTACTCTCTTCTTTTATATTACTTACCGTTAAAAAGCTAGGATGTCGAATCTTTGTTCAATTTGTATTTCATGAAGTTTTCGAAAGCTGAAAAAATATCACATATTTATTATTATTACATAAACATTTATGCAACATTATAGGGATCTTTCAAACATTATATAAGGATATTAAGGGGTGGGTTATTTTTAAATCACATTAATTTTTTTTTCTTAAAAAAATAGTGAATTGAAATTACTTCATATTTAAAATAAAAGTTTGAAGAAAGAAAAAGGCGGACATTAGTAGCTGTTATGTGTTTCAGAGATCAAGAGTTTTAATAGAAATAATGAATATTCTTCTCAAAATTTTATAAAATGAATTGAAATATCGACTAATTTTTTTTTGAAAAGTTACCTTGTTCATTTGAGTTCTAAAATTAGATTACTTCAAGAATAGCTAAAACAAGAGCAAGATGCCACGTTGTTAAATTCTTACTTAAGCATAGGATGTGATATGCTTATTTTCAGTGACTAGGTGTCCAGAATAGAAAAGAACAAGCATACTTTGTTTGAAAAGTCCAATAAACATTCCTTTCTATTTTCGATGTTATTTCTAAACATGGTTCATTGTGAGAATAACACAAATTTTATTAATAATTTACAACAGAAATAGAAATTCGTAATTAATTTCTGTTCATTCGAAAATAAGGAGAGTTTACTCTTAATGGATGGAAGGCACTATAACAATGAAAAATGCCGATTCAAAATTTTTAATGCAGAAAATGTTAAAAGTTAACAAGTTTATAATGTATAAACTTTTTTTCGATATTATTCTCCCTGATAATTTTATAATGGTTTCTACACTATTTCTTAACCTAACTATCTGAAAAAGGTGTCAAAGGTCATACAAAGGAAGGAACATTTCAGCTAAATATTTTCCGGAACCTACGTTATTCTGAAAAGGATTAGAAATTCCAATTTTTATCTATTCTATTATTCATTAAACTAAATTATTCATTGTTGTTTTCTCAATTTGACCTTTAGGAAAATATAAAAAACGAGAATGCTGCAGGCACTTCCAACTCTTATAAACTCTTTGGAATACGGCATTTTTTTTCAGAACAGAGTAAGATTTATTTTTGAATTAGAGGAGAATAATAGACAATCATCTCGGATTTCGACGCATACCAGAATGGTCAGAAATGAACTATTTTACTCTCATGCTGCTTAAGGCTGCACAAATCGGTTTCAACAGCTTATAAATAGTTTAATTTATATACTGTAGTTTTCGAAAGCAGTTAAAAAATGAGAAGGAATAAAAATGCTATACTTACAGCAAAAGTTTTATAAATAGTTTAATTTTAGAGTCTTCAAAATTGATCCAATTTGATAGGTCAGTATCTAAATATGTCCATTAGTTTCCACACTTGATTAACCATTCTTGAATCATCCAAACGGGTCCTAACTACTTAGACTACTGAGCAAAATAATCCTATAAAAACTGAAACAAGCTGCATTAAAATAACATGCCATAACGTGTTAAAAATTATTCATTTCGCAGGAGATCGAAAGCAAACTTGGAAAAATTAAACTATGTAAAGATTAAAATAGAGTGCTAGAAACATGCAAAAACGAATGATAGAAAGAAAACTAAAAAACACCACAAAGGAAATGGGAATAATAAATTAGGAAATGAAAAAAAAACTGAATTCAAATATTGAAAAAAACTCCGTAAACAAATAAACAAAACTACGAAAACTCCATAAACAAATAAAAAAAAACCAATAAAAAGACGAAACATAAGCAGCGGAGGACAAATGAAAAAAATGTAATGAAAGGACGAAAAGCAAAACGTTATGAACAAAAAGAATTAAACAATAAAAAAACGGAAAAAACAATGAAATACGAAAAAAAAAATGAAAAAACGGGAAACAATGAAAAATGGACATAATTAAAAAACAAACACCAAGAACAAACAGAAAACGTGCACAATTAAATGACGAAAAACAAAGCATCGTGAACAAATATGAACATCGTGAAAGGGAAATGTGAGCATCGTGAACATCGTGAAAGGGAAAATAATATACTATGAACAAACGGAAAAGAAACACATTGAAAGAGCAAAAATCAAAGCCATCCCGAACAAATGGGAAAAAGCATGATAAAAAAGACGGAATACACCAAGAACAAACGGAGAACAAACACAATGAAAAGGCGAAAAAAAGTACTGTGATCAAACGGAAAACAAACACATTGAAAAAGAAAAAAACTAAATATCATGAACAAAAAAAAATATAAATAAAATCAGAAAGCAATGAAAATCAAAAAACTAATAAGAAACAATGAAAAAACTAATACAAACAATGAAAAAGTGAAAAAACAAACATAATTAAAAAGCAGGAAACAAAACACCATGAACAAACAGAAACTGAGCACAATTGAGAGATGAAAAACGAAGCGCGGTGAATAAAGGTAAACATATTGAAAGAGTAAGTATTGAAAGCCCCTGTCACAAACAGGAAAAACAAGATAAAAAACTGGAAAACATCAAAAACAAACACAATGAAAAGGCACGAAAACAAACATTGTAAAAACACGAAAAACAAATCACCATTAAGAAACAGTAAACAAATACATTAAAAAAGGGAAAAAGTAAATATCATGAACCAAATATAAAATAGTTAGAAAAACAGGAGGCAAACAATAAAAAAATAAATGCAAACAAAAAAAAAATGAAGAAGAAAAATTAATTAGAAACCGGAAAATAAAACACCATAAACTCAAAACACAATGAAAGGACGAAAAACAAAGGGACCGTGAACAAACGAAAGAACAGATACAATGAAAAGGCAAAAAAAGAAACCACCACGAGCAAACGGATGACGAACAAGATGAAAAGGCAAAGAACGAACCACCACGAGCAAACGAAAAATAAGCTTAATAAGAAAATGGAAAACAAACATAATGAAAGCATGGAAAATAAACACTAAGAAAAGGCGATGAACAAAACACTACGAATAAATGGAAGACTAAAACGCAATTTGAAGACGCAAAGCAAAACATCGGAAAACGAACATTGAAAACAATGAATAACAGACATCAAACTCACGGAAACGAACTAAAATATGGATAAATGGAAAGAAATGAACTCGTGAGAAATTCAAGAGGAAAATAGCCTCCAAAAACATTGCATGTTCATAACAAATGTAAGTGGGGCGTTAAAGAAGGGAAAATAAAATAAAAAATAAATAAAAGAAAAAAAAACCCGGATAAATGAATAAGTGAAAAAGCGAACATCAAAAAGCAGAGCACTGCTATCATAAAATGATAAGGAACAACCAACATGGAAAAAGGAAACAAAAATAAAATTCACGGAAACGTAAAAAAACATGGAAAATTGTAGTAAAGAAGTGTAGCTGCGTAATTAGAATTTTACAGAAAAAAAAGACGTTAAAGAATTACGTAGACACATAATTCAAGTGGTAGTAAAAAAAAATTTATAAATTTGTGTCAAAAAAACTAAAGGAACGGAAATTACCGTTAAAATGATAAAATGATTTAGCCACAAAAAAAAGTAGAAGAATGCACAAAAAAGGGGCTGACCAACAAAAAAAAAAAAAAAAAAAAAAGAGTACATGCTTGAACAAAAATTTTAAAGACCGGTATAAACAGAACTGGACTAAACTTAGTTAATTGTTTTTAACTATGTAAAATACGCACGAACTATTTACCTCTTTAGAAATATGAATTAATAGAATTGCATCAGAAACGTTATCTAACTTTAAAAAAAAAATGAAAAAAGAAATTTATTTGATCAAAAAGTAAAAGTAACCTTATGTAAGGAAATACATACCATCATGTGAATGCATAAAACAATAAGTGGAACCGGCCTAAAGAGTCGATCAGAAAATATAAATTAAAACTTACCTATATTATTCTACTATTACAATATCAGGCAGATACATTTTTTTTCTTTAGATCCTGAAAAAGAACCACTTTTATAATAATTGAAAACTTTCAAATAAAATTAATTCAACTCGTTAAAGCTTAGATAATTAATAAAACTGATTACGCATAGCTTTAACCTGAATAAAAGAATATAATTTAACTATTCTTGCGTAAAGCTCATGGGAACATTACGATTCACTTTATGTTTCACGCTTTACTTTATATCTTACGTTGTAAATCAGGGGTTTCCAACTTACATGAGGCCGGGGGCCGCAATTAAAAACACCAGTCAAATGGCAGGCCGCTACTTTATCAAAATTTTACATAGAACTGTTTCATGTTTGAAGGAGCATTAAATATTACTGTTAGATTTTTATGAAGTTATACAAAACAAAAGTATTGAATTACTAATTTAAATAAGAAGTAGAATTTAACCTGAGAAATAAATTTTTTTGCACCGTTGGTGTGTTCAATTTCACAGAAACGAAGAAATTAAGTTGTTTTTAAACGAAGAAAAGTACTTCTAATCCATTTAGATTTTTTAGGCTTCGCGGGCTGGATGCAGCCCTTGGGCCGCCAGTTGGTAAACACTGTTGTAAATTATATTTCACGTTTTATTGCACCTTCTAATTTCTTCTACTTTACTTTTCTCTTTATGTTTTACTCTTGACTTTAAACAATATTAATTTAGCCTTACATTATACTTTGATTTACGCTATAATTGTATTTTATTTACTATTTTATACTTTACTTTAAACTATGCTGTACTTTTTACTATATATAAATTTAGGGTCTTCTTTACTTTTTCTCTTTACTATATTATACATTTGACTATACTTTCTACTTTACGCTATGCTTTACTTTTTTTCTAGATTTCACTTTTTATGCTTTTCGATTTTTACCATCAGTTTTTTACTTTACGCTTTGCTTTTATATTTTACGCTTTCGTTTAACTCTTTTTAACATATGCTTGACTTTTTCCTAATTCACTTCTTGCTTCACTTTATATCTCACATTTTACATAACACTTCCCACATGCCTTATGTTTTTATTTCATATTTCACGCTTTAACTTTTCCTGATACTTCACATTTTACTACTACTTATTTTCTACTTAATATTTTAAGTTTACTTCATTTAATGCTTTTTATTTTATACATCTTCTACTTTATTAAATATTTTACTATTTTCGCTTTACTTTATATTTTTTGCATTAGTGTACGCAATTTTTATTTTACGCTTGATTTTAAATTTTATGCTTTATTTTATTTAATGCTTAACTTTTTACTTTGATTACGCATCATTTATTATTTGGACACTTCAGCACGACATTTGAATCTAAAATTCATTGATTTAATCATTTTTCACGAAACAATCTAACCATATTCGAAGATACCGCAAAAAATATTCTACTTAGCTATTTATAAGCAAAACAGAAACATTTATTTTATTTTACAATAGTTAATTTTATTTTTTTGGCTCATTTTATCACTGTTAAAATGAACAAGGTTTATCCACAGCTCAATAAATTTGTTTCATCGCTACATTGGGATTTAATTAGAAACTGTTTTATTTTAATTGAATAATGCAACATTCTTTATCGAGACATTTGAATGAAACGTTTATTTAATTAATATTACAGGTGATAAATCTCGAAATGGCTTTTTTATTATTAGAAAACATCATTCCCTTTTAGGACGTTAAATTTAACATTGTTATTTATAATTCGGTGATTACAAAAATGTCTAACCTATTTTTTCACAATAATCACTGCTGCTGATCATTTTATAAAATCTTTCAAAAACTCATTTGAAGATTCCTTAGATTATCGTTTGGAAATATAACAATAACTTGCATTAACAATACTTGTAACAATAACTATAGCACATACTTATAACATTAATTTCAATACTTGTAATAATAATTGTAAACAATAACTTGCATTGATGGAATAAATCTGTACGAAATGGCTGTAAAGTCGCGAACATTTTATCACTTAAAAATAAAAATATGAAAAACGAGAACGTCTTAGATACTTCAATTTTTTAAAAATATTTTTGAATACGGTACTTTTTTTCGTTTTCGAAACTGATTAAGTATTGAATTTGAACACATTTATTTTTTAAGAGCAAACTCGTGCGCACTTTTTTGTTAAAAATTTATAGCCTAATGTTGAGAAACAATTATCCACGAAATTAATTAGTAACCTTTGCGTGGGATAATTAGTTAATAACACTTAGTAATATAATTTTTCTTATCAAAACTAGTAAAAAGCTCCAAAAAAGAATTTAAATACTTTCTTTTAAAAGGGGTTGAAATTTTTTGCTTTGATAAGTGGCTGGTAGGGAAAATAATATTCGAATTTCTAATATCTAAGATCTGATCAATTAAGCACTTTTTTTTTCTTATGTTGGCGTTTCCACATTACCAACTTTAAGCTCTTGCGAAGCATAATTTTATACTTAACATTCACTCACAGCTCCTTTTATTCATGGCGGGTTTTAATATGTTACTAGTAAAAAAATTGAAAGGAAATTGCCAATCAGTATATTTGAAAGCAATATGTAAGACATAGTTTTAATCCCCTGATGGTAACCGGGGATAGGTGAGGTGAACCGGGTTCGAATCCCGGTGATGGCTGGTCGATTCAAGCTCGCATCGACCACAGTGCTAGCCTAAAGTATCCTCAGTGTCAGACGGATTACGTCTTAGAGTCCCCTTGCAATCATCTTAACTGAGGGAGATTTTCGTGGTTTTCCTTTCCATGAAAAGCAAATGCTGGCTAATTCCATTAAAAAAAAGTCCTTGCAATACTCGATCCCCTGTCTTCTGGATTGGGTTCAAAATTACAAGGCTACGTAGTTGAACATTGGTAGTCGTAAATCATAAATATGACGGTTATAAAATAAAATAAAATTGTTAAGGAGGAGTCACGTTTACTCAGTGAAAAAACAATTCCCTTCCCGACGAGGTTTCCTGGGTTCGATGACTGGGGTATATGGGTTCTATCACGCCTTGCACTGACCTGAAAGTTAAAGTAAAAAAATCATCACTGTAAATGGGTCATGGGTTAAAATCCCCCCACCGTCGGGTTAATCATGTAAGGTTTCCGTGGTTTTTCTCCCGATGCAAAGGTTGTGGCTTTATGTGTAGGTGAAAAGATATATTCGACATTGGTTGTCTTTTAATGGCACTTTGGGAAACATGTTGAAAGTTTCTTTCGAAACAGTTAACAATAACAATTAGAAGCAAAAATATTAAATTTAGAAAGAAAAAATTTGTAACCTATTACTATATCGTGCCAAATCTTTTCTTTATAAAATGATAAACATATAAACACAGGTAATTTAATAAATTTATCTAGCTTGTGGTTGAAAATGTAATGACATTCTATATATAACAGATATATAAATCTATTTCTCTAATAAACAAATATTGAATATATGAATTGAATTTTTCTCATTTGTAGTGTATACCAATGTTATGGAGTTTAAAAATATGTTTACTTTTAGATAAAATTCTCAATTTTTTGCAATTTTTACAGACAATTTCAATCTTACATTTCATGTTTCAACTTTTAAGTAATGACAACCATGCAATATACTGTATCAAATATAAATTTTTTTTCTAAGAGGATTAAAAAAATTATAAAGATAGTTTTCGGTATTCAAAGTACAAATCGAATACTTGGTCAAGCCGTATTATATACAGGGAATCTGCTACATTTCAGATTTTCAAATTTATGACTTTACATCATTTTCCATGACTAATTCCAAGAATTTTTCATGACTTAACGAAGTTGCTATTTTCTCCAACAAAAACGCAACAATAAATTAAGAAAAGCATTACAATAACATTATTCGAAATAGGCATAACCAAAACTATTACGCTCTTCATCTTCATATTTATAGATTTTAAACTTAAAAAACAGAGTAAGGAAAGAGTTGAAACAATAAAATAGCTGAAAAAAATACAAAAGCAAATTTTTTTTTCCTGCAGAATTATATTCAAAGGATACTTTTCTTTTTCATCAGAAACGAAAGAAATACTCCTGATTTTTCTGTTCATTTCGGAATAAAAAAATATCGCCAATAGCTGGTTTGCTTCAACTAGAATTTTAAATTGTTAAAATAAAGAAGTAAATAATAAAAATTCTTAAATCACAGAAGAGAGTTTAAAGGATAATTCGCTCCAGAAATGATATTTTTTCTTTCATTTTTTGAAAGAACACCATAATTTTTAAAGAACATGATAAAATCATTTTATATTCAAATAAAATATGACTGAGTGGTGATTTTGTTAGAAATTCAGATATTCGGAACAGGATGAAATTGGGGGGAGGGAGATTCCATTTTAAAAATTAGATTTTTCGGAGACCTAAATCCAGGACTTTCCATGATTTTTTTTTTAAAAAATAGTAAAAATTATGGCATTTCATGACAAATTTTGTTCAATACCGAAATTCATGACTTTCCAGGTGAGCGGATACCTTGTATAGGGAACATTACTTTAGCTAATTTTATTTACTTATAAAATAGTATGGATTTATTTTAAATTCGTTAATAAATTATTGTATTACTAGTTAAAATGCTTATAAAATCACCAAGAGGATATTAACGTAAGAACCTATAAACTAGATAAAGAACCTATATCACTTAAGGCTACACGGTACCCTTTTGTAAAAAAATTTTTTAAGGCCTGTAATATTAAAAGTAATAATAGATTTTCATTTGTATTATATTATTAAACTGATTTTCAAAAAGAAAAGGGAAATCGACAAACCACAATTTAAAAAATTTAAATTTTTTTAAAAAATTCAAGATTTTTTTAAATTTTTATAACTTTTTTAATTTTCAAAATTTTTCAGTTATTTTAAATAATATAAATATCTTAGATTATTAGGAACAAAAGTTAGTATGGATTTGATGCTCTGATACTTAGTTGAATCTTAATTATTTTTATCGTTACTAAACACGTGGAAAACCCGAAAATTCTAAAAACTCCAACTTCAAATTTTTATTAAAAAAAAATTATACATCTCACACTGAAATCCATACTAACTTTTGGTCTGTATATACATAGAAGTTTCTACAAAAAATTTCAAGGCTTTATCTTTAAAGGGAAAAAAGCCTTAGGGAATCGAAAACAGTGGCATCAACAAAAAAGAAAGTCTGAGAAAATGACTTTTAAAGTAAAGAGAACCATAAAACCAAAACTAAAAATGCTTGTACAGTCCTACTTTCTTAATATATTATAAACAAACTTATTGCTGGTCCAAAAACACTAATTTACTTGAATATTAATAGTATTATATTTTTTCACATTTAAAATTTATATGTAACCTGTATCGGCTAAAATACACGTAACAATGGTTTAGACAAACAAAGCAATAGGATTAAAGAAATAGCTAGCATAATTACATAAATATTCAGTCAATCAAGTATAACAAATATTCTGTTACGAATGTATTTATAAATTAAAAAATATTAGTCTTAAAAAAGACTTTTTATAAATAAAAATTTAGTAAAAACACAACTTTAGAACGCATCCATCAAACACCGAACATAAATAAACAACAATGCTTCAAGAAGTGAAAGTGAAATTTGATAACTTTTGGAGAAAGTGAAAATTAATAATCATCGAAATAAAATAAGTCTTTTTTTGAAAAAAAAAGTTTTAAAATTAGATTTAAAAGAAAACGAAACTAACCACGCCCCCTCGCTTGTCAAATTGTGAGTCTGACACAACTCGGAAAAATCCTAATATCTCTAAAACTAATTAGATCTCAGATGCAAAATTTTTCAACTTGCTTCCCAACCACATTAGCCACCCAAAAATGCAAAAATATTTTTTTTGCATATTTTTGCGAATTTTAGGGTACTGTGTAGCCTTAAAATATACATAGTGTACCCCCTAATTGACCTATAATTATTTCCTGTTGTAGGGTACACTATTACCCTGTAATATAATACCTGGTCCAATTTAAATATTATGGTTCCATATTAAGGTCTGATATCGCGCCTTGCGTTAGTTAACCATTGAAAGATGTCTTTGAATTTTTAAAGCATTTTGGAACGCTTATTTCTTCATTTTAAGCTTCTCAGAACACTCTATTTCGCATAGGCATACATAGTAAACTTTAGGTTCACGCTGTGTACCCCCTAATTGACCTATAATTATTTCCTGTGGTAGGGTAAACTATTACCCTGTAATATAATACGTGGTCCAATTTAGAAAATTATAGGTCAATATTAAGGTCCGATACCGTGCCGTTAGTTAACATAGAAAAGTATCTTCGTATTTCCTTGTTTTAATGCACTATTTAAAATATACATAGTGTACCCCCTAATTGACCTATAATTATTTCCTGTGGTAGAGTACACTATTACCCTGTAATATAATACCTTGTCCAATTTAAATATTATGGGTCAATATTAAGGTCTGATATTGCGCCTTGCGTTAGTTAACCATTGAAAGATGTCTTTGAATTTTTAAAGCATTTTAGAACGCTTATTTCTTCATTTTAAGCTTCTCAGAACCCCTTATTTCGCATAGGCATACATAGTAAACTTTAGGGTCACGCTGTGTACCCCCTAATTGACCTATAATTATTTTCTGTGGTAGGGTACACTATCACCTTGTAATATAATACGTGGTCCAATTTAAAAATTTTAGGTCAATATTAAGGTCCGATACCCTACCGTTAGTTAACATTGAAAAGAGTCTTCGAATTTCCTTGTTTTAATGCACTATTTAAACACCAAAACAACAAATTTGTATTTTACCGTCAAACGTTAGCTCGTGATAAGTGCCAAAATGGTCGTGTGAAAATAAGTTTTAGATAACTTTTGGCCTATAAGACATAGGTTAATATTTTACCTTTAAACATCAGCTCATTTTATTTTATTGCTGGCGTTGAACATTGAATCTGTAGCCAATGTTCAATATCCGATCAAGCATTGGGACAAACTATAGCCTTCGTGAACGACTTTTTGATGGAACTCACCTACTTTTGAGTTACAGGTAGAAGAAAACCACGAAGATCTCTCACATTCACCCCAGCAGCAAGTGTTTAACATTAGCTCATTGTAGTAGGTTGTTAGTCGATAAAAATGAGGGAAAATTTAGTCTATTTCATAAGCATTGCTCATTACCTTCCTCTCCTTTGAAAAAAGAAACTTAGAAGCTTTCGCTATCTTTGCAAAATCCCTAAAATTGATGAGGCATTTAAGTTGAAATTTTTACTAAAACTATGATGTATTGTATTACAAAATACCGATCAATTCTATGACGTAAATTAATCTCATCATTAAAAGCAACCTATTTTGTAAAATGCATGAAATTATTAATGTTTCAAAAGGTTTTTTTAAATAAAAATATTTTTAATAAATTTAGTACCGCATAATGATTATTCTCCTGCCGGTACAATTTATATGTTTGAAAACAAATACTGTAAGAATTAGATCACATGAGCAACTTTGTGTCAAGTCTACGACAACCTATGTTTGCCAGCTAAGCAAACAAGTTATAACTAACTTATGTTCTGAAAATCACAAGCTAGAATTTTGTTTCCAAATGTCAACATTTTGTACAAGTTTGTTAACAAACGTTAGACCTAAAAGTAATCTCATCCTACAAAATTAATGAAAACTTTAGCTTCTATGCTTTAAAATAGCTAAAGTTTGAATTTTGTGAAACTGTAAAAACAAAAAGGGTATGATCAAAACATGCTTCAGCTGATTCCTGATCGATAAACCACACTCTTAAATTTCCCTTCCAATCATTTGCCCCTTCAAGGAAATCGGAAGACCAACACGTAAATTTTTGATTGCCCGTCCACAAAATTATTTTTGACTAAAACAAATTTCAGTCAATTTATTATTTAGAAACTTCAATCTTGAATTTCGCAGTCAAATGTTTGTCCATTACAGCAACCATCCGAAAACATTTAACGCAAAGTTTACCTTAATTTTGACCTAGAATCAGCATATATTAATTTCACATCAAGAACCTATCCCATTGAAAAAAAATTATCTTCTTAGCGAAAATTTTCATTATTCCATCAACAAAAAATTAAGTTTTAGAGTCAGAAAAATTTTCAAATAATCATCCATTGTTGGAAATCGTTATCTTAACAAAAAGTTTTGTTATCACACCAATCAATAATTAAAAAGTATGGCCAAAATAAATTTTAGATAATTACATGAAAACTGTGAAATTTTGCTAAAAATTGTAGGAAATTGTTGGTGCGATGAAGATTTTTTTTAGCCCACGTAGGAAAAAAAAATAGCTAAATCACGTTTATGCTAACTTTAATCAAGAAAGAAATTATGTCCCTAAACATAGGCTCACTTCACAAAATTATTAGAGCTACCTTAACAAAATGCATTGTTAACTTTTTCACCAGGAAAAGTCATGGCCAATACAAGTTTCTCAAAATGTACAACTTAATATTTATAACCAACGTTGAACAGCTGAGCCAATTTTTCGGGTTTATGTCTACAAATGATCATATTCCATGGCCTTGCAATTTTAAATCCAGTCCAAAAGACGAGGGAACTCCTGGATCAAGTATTGGGAGAAATTTACCTTTGTGGAAGACTTTTTGACAAAACTAACCAGCATTTGTGTTACATGGAAAGGCAAACCGCGACAATCTACCATGGTTACCCTGACGGCAAAGGGACTCTAACCCATGATCCGTCAAGGTGTTTTACTCCAGCACTGTGGTCGGTGCAACCTGGATGCGGAATTCGTTTCGACCAGATCTAGCTGGGATTCGAAACCGGTTCACTTCGTTGGAAGACGAACGCTCTGTCCACCACGGTTCTACGACTTGATATGTATGAAATCACAAGTTTGAATTTCGCGACTAAACGCTTAACTCATTTTAAGTAAATGTTAGCCCTTCTAAAAGAAAAAAAGTTTTGCAAAACAAGTGTTAGGTAACTTTCGTCCTAGAAACTGTAATGTTGAAATTTGAATTCGAATGTTGTAGGACATAATAGCATTGGTAATCTGACAAAAATTTTCATTAATATTTACACCAAAAAAATTAGACTAAAAAGTTTTAGCCAAATTGTGACCCAGAAACGACAAATTAGAATTTAACCTCTAAACGTAAATTCATTGCAGTATCTCGAGCTCGAAACTAAAATAATTGGATTTAAGTATAAGCTGTTAACAAAGCTTATAATTAAGGACTGAGTTAGAACAGTTTATGGGCTTGTCATAACTTCAAACCAAATTTACACGTTATTTATTTACAAGATGCGTTTGAAATATTCATAAGTAAATTATGATATATGAGTAAATTTGAGCTTCAAATAATTTCAATTTTTGTTATCATAAATCATTCATAACCTTCCTTCTTCTTTGCCCGAAAAAGTGAGCAAATTCCAAATCCCTTTCTGACTTTAGGCGCTTTTGTTATATTTGAACAGCCCGAAAATTTATTGATGCACTAGAGTTTAATTCTTACCAGAGCTATGATGAATCACAAAATACTATTCTCCATCATTAAGACAACATCCTGTCCTATAAAATTCAAAGTAATCAATAAGATATGAATAAGATATCAGCCTTTTAAAAGAATAATAAATTTACGACACATATGAATAGGTGGTCACTATTACATAACTGTTCAAAGAAAAATTTTATTACAAAACTGTTATATGAGTCCGATTCTTTCCCATACCTCTGTCATCCAAAGTTAGCCCCTCAATATCAGTCGCCACCGGCCGCAGGGAAACTAGATATATAAAAAATTGCAAATGCTTGTCATTAGCTACCTGACGCGACTTTTTTCGGCCAAAATTGCGCTATGTGCTTCAAAATCAGCAATTTCGACTTTTTGTATTACGCAAGAAAGGTGCTATTTTCACCGAAACTTTTGCTCCACGCATTCTTGTTGTTGTTGTTTCTAATGTCACTTGCACATACCAGTAGCCTGCTGGGTGTAACTAAGCGAATTTTAAAGCAGAAAGTGCGTTTCTTGTTTTTCAGTAGCGCCATTTACGGCCAAGATTACGAATTCAGACACGCACACCTCATAGCCCGTTTAAAGGGTGGTCCCATTCACACATCCACAAATCATAATTTTGACCTGAACCAGAGAACGATCTATTTCAGTTCAGTTCTCCCAGAAGTATATTTTGTGATGGAAACATGAATAGTTTAGTTCTCCGTCAGATTTAACGTGCACCAGTCACCATTTACTACTCGAGAAGTCTTCGGCCGGCGGGGATCGAACTCACGACCACTTGCACAAGGGTCCAACTTTCTACCAACCAGTCTACTCCATCCACCCACGTATTCTTTCTTTGGTGGACGTTACAAGATTACTAAATAAGGTTTTAATGAAGAATAAAAGTTTTTTTTTATCTTCTCCACTTGCAGCAATACGAAAAACTGAGAGTTGCAATGCTAAAGGTTTCTTTTAAGAATTAAAAACAATTTTTTTTATTAGAATTATATTCTAAATTATTGTTTTCAACGGTAATTTTTTTCAGGCGCATTTTTTAGGTGGTTTCTTACAGACTTTTTCTATCGTCGCTTTTTTCTAAAATTTTTGGCTTTTAAGTTTCGCTTTAAGAATTAAGAATAATTTTTTCTTCATTTTTTCTCATCAAAATAATATTTATAAGTTTTCGATTCTGCATAAACCTTTTACGTACCGATGGGTCTTTTAAGTCCAACTAATATTATTTCAATAAAGCCTTAAAACGGAACAAAATATTCCATTGGAACTTGTCTGTCCCTGTAATAGGACTGTCCGTTTATCATGACTATAGTTCGTTCACCAGGAGTTGGCACTTGACTCCGCTTTCATCACATGGTATCCGACAATACTATTTCGCTATGTTTGGGAGAAGAATGTGAAAAATCCAGAACAAGGTCCATAACTTGTTAAACCATAAAAGTTAAATTTTTCTTCCAAACGATAGCCCACTAATTTTGGAATCGTAATCTAGAAATCACGTCGTTACGATGAGAATATCAATTTTCTTTTCAATAGTTAAGCAGTAAAAAAATTTTACGACCAAAGAAGTTTCTGCTAATTTATGACTTGAAAATGACAAGTTTGAACTTTTTCCAGCGTTATGTCATTGTAATAATACGCTAGCCCAAGAAAAATCATCGAATTTTTCCATTAAACATTAACTTAGCCTGAGGAATCATTAGCTCAACAAAAGTTTTCATTAATCCAAATAACAAAATAAGTTAAAGCCAGAACAAATGTTTTCTCCTTTATGCTCGAGAAAACACAAGTTTGATATTTACCTTCAAACGTTAATTTATTGTAAGAAAATGTTAGCTCTATGTTAGCAGAATAAACTTTTGTTAGCCTTACCGTTAAAACGTTTTCACGATATTCTGATCTAATTACAAATTTCAATTTCATTTCCAAGCGCTAGTCCAGTGTAGGAATTTGTTAGCCCAACAAACAAATTTGGCTTTATCTTCATCAATTAAAAGAAACGGCCAAAACTAACTTTTGTAAAACCTTGGACTAACTTTTGTCTTTGGTCAAACCAAAATTTTAGTAAATTTTTCCATGTATAAACCACATATGTAAAATAGATATAGCGTGAAAGTAAATAAATCTTTTAGCAAGCCAACTAACACTGAGTAACAAACATTTTTTAGTCAACTTTTTGCCTAGAAAGTGCAATGTTTCTTCTTAATGATAATGCTATAAGAAATCGTAATTCGACGTTGGTTTGATAAAATTTACAGCCTGAAGTACTTTTTATCCTTCAGATTTTACACATTTGTTTTGGCCATGGCATTTGAATAGTTGTAGACGAGGACTATTCCGGATTTTTCTTTGTGTCTCAAGCTCTCGGAAGTTTATACTAAATTTCTCTTGGACGTGCTGAAAACTACAAATTTGAAATTTGCCTACAAACGTTAAATTGTTTTTAGAAAATATTTAGAGCTGGTATCTCAACAAAAATTTCTATTAATTCTCCCCCCAAGACAAAAAAGATTTAACTCAAAAAGTTTATGCAAATTGTAACTCAGGAAACACAAGTCAGTATTCTACGTTCAAATGTTAGGGTATTGTAATAATTCGTGAGCCAAGAAAAAATAGAGGAAATTTTAGTGTCCTGCGTCATCACTACTTATAGCTTTCTTGCCTCATTGTCAGAAAAATAAGTAAACCACAAAGTTTCGTTATATTTGAGCATCCTGAAAATTTCTGAAGCAGGAACTAAAAAAATTCTTACCAGAACTATGATGCAAATGAAAATATTTTTCTACAGATCTTTCTCTTTTGAAGACATGTCCTGCAAAATGCAAACAACGAAATAAGTTATCAGTATTTAAAAAGGAACAATTAAAATAATACTGCCAAATTTACAACACTGTTAATGTATATGTGTATAATGTATTATGTGTATAATGCATTTGAGTATTGTTCATTTTATTTAATTTATAACGGTCGTTGAACAGCCGACTCTATTTTTTGGGCTTCGACTGTTAATGTTCAACTCCGTAGCTTTGTAATTTTGAACCCAATCCAGAAGACAAGGGAACTCCTAGATCAAATATTGGGAGAAATGTTTGCTTTCGTGGAAGGCTTTTTGATGGAATTAACCTGCATTTGTGTTACATGTTGGGGAAAACTACGAAAACTTCTCACGATTAGTCTGATGGCAAAGGGATTAAACCCATGATCCGTCTACCACAGAGGATATTTTACGTTAGCACTGTGGTTGGTGCGAGACACGTACGGAATTCGTATAGACTTGCTATCGCTGGGATTTGAACCCGGTTCACCTCATTGGAAGGTGTAAGCTCTATTCCCTGAGCTAGAAAGGAAACATAAATACTAAGCCCCTTTGATTATATGGACCCATACTTCCCTTTCCTATACTTCTTTCTATCAAAGTTTGCCAGCTAGGCAAAAAATATAATTATTGCGAAACAACTTTTTGCTAAATTTTGACCGAGAGTTTTGCCACCAAACTCATTTTAGCAAGTTCTACCTACCAACATAAGCACCAAAAAATTGGCCGTAGTGTGTTTTAACTAATTCGTTACCTTGGAGTCAAAAGTTTAGATCATTACAGTAAATCATCATCCCAATAACTTCATGATCTAGTAGCCATAAAAGCTTTAATTTTAACTTCAAACGTTAATCCGTTGTAATAAAATTGTCAGTACATGTTAGCCAAATTAAAAGCTTTGGTTGAAAATTATTCTTAATGAAAAATATGGCCAAAACAAGTTTCAGTTAATTTTTGACTAAGTAAACCACTAGTTAGAATTGTAAGCCTAACGTAAATTATCGTCAACCAAACAAAAAAATTTGTTTGTTAACCTATAAAAAAAAAAGAAAGCGGTTTTTTTCGCTTGCTTTTATCCCCGCCAACTTTAATCGCCAAATAAATTTTAAACTTGCAATTTTTTTTAAAAAATATGTATATGTTTGCTCGGGATTATACCTTTCGAATTTGTCCTATTCTGTAATGTCTCTTTTAGTTTAATAAATATTTATTAAATAATTATTATAATAATAATTAGTCTAATAAAAAATTATTATTTAATAAAGTTTTTAAATAAATTTCTATTAGATATAATCTGAGATTAAAAATTTAACTAAACAATAAAAAATAAATATTATGCATATTGACTTTTGAAGAACATTATGTAAACATATTTGGGGGGGGGGAATATAATTAATATATATATTACAACTTTGAAATATATGAATTGTTAAAGAATTCTCCTTCTACATGTTTTTTTCAACCATAAATTGATGATTTTGAATTCTCATAGTATCTTTTTACATTGATGCACTTATACGATTTTTTAAATAAGCATTTGTTTATTAAATATTTTTCGGCTCTCTTTTTGTTGATTTGCCACATAGCGAGTAGTTATTTTCTGGTCTAATAAAAGAAGTTGAAAGGTTTTGAAATTTTAATTTTTTTTTAAATATATGATAGTTTGCTTGGGAGTGCTTATGAGCTCCATCCCACTGTGTTATTTTTTGTGTGAGATTGACGAAATTTTTTCGACACTGGTATCGATACCGGAATTTACCATTTAATTTTGTTGTAAAGGATATTACAATTTCTAAAAAACATTTTCAAATTAAATAATTAAAGTTTCAAAAAAATATTCAATGTTTAATAGTTTTAAATTTTTTTTCCATTGCAAAATATAATTTATTTTCTTTTTAAATTTCAGTATAGCTTTTCATCTTCAAGGAAATCTACTATTTTTAAAATAAGCAATGGACGAAAGTAAGCAATTGTTTATTTCACACTTTTTTTGTTGACTTGCATCATAGTGAGTATTTATTAAAGTGGTTAAAGAGTTTTGCAGTTTGAATTTTTTTTTAAACATATGATAGTTTGCTTGAGAGTGTTTATGAGCTAAACTCTTTTGTTAATCTCCTTCCCACTATGTTACTTTTTGCTTTTCCTGTGGCTCTACCAAGATTTTTTGATACAAGTATTGATACCGCAATTTACTCATTGAATTATTGTAAAAGATATTACGATTTTTTAAAAACATTTTCAATTGAAATAATTTGAGTTTAAAATAAATATTCATTATTTAATAATTTTAAATTTGGTTTTTCCAATGTAAATTTAATTTTCTTTTACAATTTCAGATATAGCTCTTAATCTTCAAAAAATTTTAATATATATTAAAATTTCGTGTTTAAAATATTGTACAACAATAAATTAAACATTTTTATTTAAATATAGACTGATTTTTATTTGAATATAGGCTAATCTGTATGTTTTTTATGCATCATTATTTATATTAATTTGTAAATGATTAAAAAATAAACAATAATATGGTCTATTCAAAATGGTGATTATGGTGAATGTAGAGCTTTGATTAAATTATATTTTTTAAATAAATTCCTATTAGAAATAATCTAATGCTGTAAAAATTTTATTAAACTATAAGAAAAAAAATATTTGACAAATGTTGGGTATGCATACTGACTTTCAAAGAATGCTATGTCAAAATATTTGGGGGAAGGGGTGAACTATTTTTAATATATATTTTCAACTTTGAAATACGTGAATTGTTAGAGAATTATCCTTCTATATGATTTTTTCAACCATGAATTGATGATTTTGAATTCTCATAGTATCTTTTTACATTGATGTTCTTTAACATTAAATAAATTTTAAAATAAGCAATGGACGAAAATAAGCAATTGTTTTTTTAACACTTTTCGCCACTTTTTTTGTTGGCTTGTCGCAAAGAGTTTTGCAGTTTGAATTTTTTTTTCATTGCAATGATAAAGATAAAAATAAATTTTTAGTAAACAAGTTTGCCATGTTAAAATAATTATTAATTAATCAATTACTTTTTAGTTAAAACCATTGCATTTTAGAATGTTTGAAATTTTATTCACAAGTCGAACACTGTTGTTACATTATTTGAATTTCCTGTTTAATATATTGTAAAATGATGAGTTAAATATCTTTATTTTCATTTCATGAATATAGACAGATGTTTTTGATATATGATTAATTATATTAATTTATGAATGATAGCAAATAATTAAAAAAACAAGCAACAATATGGTTTATTCAAAATGTGTTTACGTTAAATGAAGAACAGTGCTTAAAAGGTGTTAAAATTTTTATTTATGAAGTTTTTTTTAAAAAATGTGAACATTGGCTCTGAGCTTATACAATGTACAAAAATATTTTAATAGTTAAGTGTCATTGAACTTAATCTTTAAAAAAAATTAAAAAGTATTGAATTTGATATATTTTTGTATCTGTATATATACTTGAATATTCACTGCAATTGAAAAGGGTTTAAGCGTATTGAACTATAATTTCTTCTTTTTTTAAAAAATAATAATAATTAAGAAAGAATAAAATTATTATTTGAAAGCGGTTATAAGTGAAATATTTTTCTATTCTTGCTCGGTGATACTGAGAGTTTTTGGTGCAGGTATTGTTACGGAAATCTACCCATTAAATTGTAAACATTTTCAAATGAAATGATTTAAGTTTTAAAGAAATATTCAATGCTTAATAGTTTTAAATTTACTTTAACTAATTTAATGTTTTCAATATAAAGTAATGTAGAGATTTAAATTTAGTGTTTTCAATGTAAAGTTAACTTTTTTCTATTATAATTTTAGCTTCGTCTGCTGGATAAACAAGCTTATCTACCAAGAAGGAGCCATTCAGTTTTGAGATTAGGTGCTGTATATTCTGGTAGAATACTGGGAGCCATATGTTCGATCCTGACAGAAAACAAAACGACTAGAGGTTCTCTTTAAATCTGCTGGAGCTGAAAGTTTCAAGAAAGGTGCATCCCTGTGCGATTCATCCTTGCTGTGTGTTTGTGTGATATCCGCAATTGTTGCGGACCATTTTTTAAAATCTTTTCACAAAGCAAAGATTTTCAGTTTATTGCTCTGAAATATAGTTCAGTTGCACAAAAATAAAAAATTGAATTGGAGAAAAACTTTAAACTGTATGAAATGACTGTAAAGTATTGGAATTTTGTTTAATTTAAAAATAATAATATCTAAAATGATAACTCATGGTCCTACTGTTGCTTTTTGAAATAAAAATAAAAATTATTTTATTTAATTACAAATACGTGTTCTTAACTTATATTTTAACAAAAGAATATCGATAAGCTTATATTAAACAATGATGGTAAGAATGTATTGCTTTTATAATTGAGTGAAGTTATATTTATATTGTGTTTTGTTTTAAAATAAAATAATTAAGTAGTGAAATGTTTGTCATGATTTTATTTGATATATTTTTTTATTCTTAACTACTGCATTGTGTAATTTATTCTAGTCATTATAGTTATGTTTAAGTATTATGAAAATTCAAGAAATTTTAAAGATATCAGAGCAATTTTATTTTAACATCATTGTTAAACATTAACTGTAACTTATGAGCAGTTATACTACTAGCATTGTATTTATTCAATTTTGCAGTTCAAATTTGAGATAAGTGTATACATATTTTTATGATGTTTAAATTAATGTAATTGTAAAATAATGATAATAGTAAAAGTTTATTTGGCTTAATATTTTAAATTTAGCAGAACATTTATTTACATTATTGTAAAAACAGAAAATTCAAATCAGAGAAGAATCTTGTTTAAATTTTTATGTATAAGGTTCTTTGCAAAAGCAACTTTTTTAAATGCATAAAATATGTTTTTTAAGGCTAATACTTCATAACGCATACTATATACTCATAGAAAAACGAGGAATGGAATTGTCTTAATCAAAAATCCATTTTGTTATAGTAACTTTCTCAAAAGAGTAATTGATTGTAGTCAAATTTTGATCTTTAATACTAAAGGCAACTTTAAAAATATAATGTAAAAAATTTTATTATTTTTTCGTCTCATTCCTGTATGCAATTATATGTTTGCGCAAATTTAATTTAGATAACACATTATATTTACTGATAGTTTTGATATTAAAATGTTATGTAAATGTTTTGCAAAGATTGTTAGTTTAATCGAACATAACACCTTTAAATAATTATCGAATTGATGAAAATTTCTGATGTGCCCAAAAAAGTTATTTTAACATTATAAAAAAATATTAGCAATTTTCATGATATTAGTTGCTTTCCTGGTTTCATTCCTTGGAAAAATTTCTACCTTGCGTTGAAGTTTTGTTTTTAGGTGTTTTGCTAAATAAAATTTCAAATACTAAAAGAATATAGTTACTTAAGTATTTCTCCATTTACAAATTCCAGTGAAAAGAGAAGGGGAAAAATATGCGTAAATTTGTTGAAGTAAGTAATTTGAATATTTTTAAATTTTGTTCCTTATTGTGACAATTATTACAAGAAATGTCCACTTAAAAATCGAATAATTTTAATATTATAAAGGGAAAAAATTTTAAGTTTAAATTTCCACTCAGTTCAAATGTAAATATATAACTTTATAATTATATCGTGTGGTTTTTATTATATAATTTCAGAATATAAAGAATGAATGATAATTGGGAAATTACAAATGACTGAAGTTACACATTAAAAAAATATATATATTACAATCCAACAAATTAAATTGAGATTTTGATAAAATGAGCCTAGTTTTTTTAAAAAAATTAAGAGTACATTTTAAAATTGAAGACTTAAAAATTATTAATGATATAAAATTTGTCAAAAAACCCATTGTATGAATAAAAGAAAAAAATATCAATAAAAGTTGCAATAAAATATTATTTCCTAATTAAGTTCGAAACATTCAAAAAAATCAGCTGAACATAAGATATACTTTGGAGTAAGCTAATATAATTTTATTCGCTAATATAATTTTATTTAGTATTTCAGTACTGCTAAGTAAATAATGCATGGAATGACATAAAACTATTGTTCTATGCTTTACTGCTTCACAACAATACAGAAAATTAAGTAAAATTGTATCGCCGAATTATTCTACTACCATCCATATCTTCCTCTTGCTTACTCCAAAAAAATAAAAAGCAAAGCAAAATAATATCAGAAAACACAAAATCTAATATTATATAGCATCAAAACTAATGCAGAATTAATACTATGGTGAACGCTAGATAATATTAGCTTGCACAGAATCTAATATTATATAATGCAGAGCAAACAGCGACCTCTTGTATCTTTCTAATATTAGAAGTTGTGCAATATAACGTTAGATTTCGCCGATTTTCTGATGTTATCTAATATTAGGTGCTACTTGGGTTGGTTTCCCTTATAACAGTGCATATTAACACAAAACCCGTAGCAAACTAATAATACAACCATTAAAAATGTATCCCTGGCATCAATAATATTTTGTTTTATGCTCCACCCATGAAAAAGATAAGCATATTTCATTTTACGTTTCTTTCTTCTTTCAGATTTATGAAACAGGTAAGTGTTAGTTGTAGTTTGCTACAGATGTGGTTAGCTACAAATTAAGCATCTTAAATTGGACACAATTGCAACAATTGTAATAGTCTGAATTAAAAGAAAAACACTTATATCATAATATTGGTGGTTAAAACACATTATGATTTTCATAGTCCATTCAAATGAATTTTAGAATCCAAGTATTAAGTAGGTGAACTTGATATAAAACTTAAATAAAAGTTTGTTAAAAAAATTCTCTTTTTTTTAACGGTAAATTTAGAAAGTAGTTGTTAATTTAAATTCATACAGCATAATAAGTTGATGTAAAATATTTTTAGTTCTAAGGATAATGGTACTAAGCACTTATAATTGTTACAAAATTTTTATATTCATTACTTTAAAAAAGATTTATTACAAATTATTACCTAATAATTATTAAGAATGGAAATATAATTGAAATTTGTTCATTTACAAAATTGCCAAAAAAAAGTAAAAACAAATGGATTTAGTTAATTTTAAAGTATTCAGATTAAAATTAAGCACTTTCTTGATTGAAAAAGTATTGTCATTAACTTCTCTCATCTAGAATACAAATTATAGACTTTAATTACTTTGTTGCACTTGTACAGAAAATATTATTCAGTCTGTAATTTTATTTAAAATATTAGTGCTAAGTTACTATAAATATTATTCAATTAAAGTGTATTTTATCTTGTTGAAGATACAATTTCATATAAAAGAATTCACTGTAATAGATTTATCTGGAAAAAAAATTTCTGTTACCAAACTCACAAAGCCAAATTTTAAACAGATACAGATTTGCAATGTATTACTAATGCTTTATAGTCAATCATTATTAAAAAAAAGTTATAGCAATTCTAAATTTGTAATACAATAAATAAAACTATTATGATCATGAATAAACAGTCTTGAATTGCTTACATAATTTTGTTTGATTTTATGATAAAACATTTCTCTGTGAATAAAAAAAAATTACTACTTTGATGCTTTCTCTATATGCAATAGTTTTCAAAATAGGCTAAAAAATTTTTCATCGCAAACGCTTTTTATTTTACACATCTCTCCCACACCTTTATTATTTATAAATCATGAATAATTTGCAAAACTTTAAATTTAGCGAACTTATATTGCAAAATTGAATAATCTAACATCAGTTTTACTTCTAAAATAATGAAACATAAAACTTAAATTTACTAGTTATATAAGATCATTAAATTTAATAGAATCAAGTTTTTGAACGATTAAGATATTGCTCGAATATCCAATAAAAATATATCTGAGATATCCAGATAATGCATACAATTAATATAGAAAAGAAGTCCCTCAGATATCTCATGGATATCTGTATAATAAGTCACATACATGTCAGTTAACAGAAACTCATCTATGTATCATAGTTTTAGTATGAAATTTTTTTATTTCCTGTAAAAAAAATCCAAATGAAGAATAAATTATTTATAAAGTAAAAAATCACAATTTGTTTTTCTTTTACATCATACAACCTGCATCACAACTATTTAGATAAAACTTGTTAGAAATACAAAAATGGGTAGAAATAAAAATGATCTAAAATTAATATATTTATAAAAAATTACAAAAAGATATTTTAAAACTTTTTACTTTTTTTTTACTAATATTTTCATCAATGTTAATTTTCTGATTTATAAAAATAAATTTTGAGCTTAAGATTGATATTATTACCATTCTTTAAGTCCTTTTCATATAGTTTGCAAAATTTTCATTTACTTTCAATTTCATCAAAATCTATTTTGTTTTAGTTTTACAACCTATATGTTAATATGACTATTGAAGCTTAATTTCATACAATAAAGAATGTTTGAAAAAATAATATTTTTACTGCCAAAAAAACTACTTTATTAAATAACATTTTGCATTAGCCCATTTTGAGGAATTATCATGAAAAGCAAGATCAATAAAATTTTAACTAAGAAATGTTTTATGGAGTATGTATTAAAGATAAAATACATGAAGATAAAAATCATAAAGGTCAATTATTGCTCTTATTTACACACAAACAGGAATTTTAACATTGTACATTTATTCAAAGGGCTACGGTGGGCCTGGCTCACTTAGATATGTGATTGACTATCGCAGAAATATTGGATATCATCATTTTCAAAATAGAAACAAAAATATTTATTTCATGTATCATTTTGTTTAACAAGCTGTAACTTAAACCTATTTCTCTATTGATCATAAGTTATAAAAGTTTTTGAACTTATGAATTTTTTTTTCTATTTACTGTTCAAAAAAACAAGATCAATTAGAAGTTAAAAAAAGAAGAACAGCAAAGTTAATTACCTAACAGTTATTAATTACAATAGACAGTATACAACTGTAAAAATTAAACAAAAAAAATTCACGACCTTTTTAACTTTAAAACAAAATGATTTAAATTACTCTCATAACTATTTTAATTTATCAAATCTTAACGCTAGATTGTCCAAGGAAGTCATTTTGACTGCTTTTTAAGTTCAATTAGAAAAACAATGATGTATATAATGACACAGTTTCTTAGAATTTTGTGACTTTTCGTACAACATGTATTTTTTTGTTATTGTTAATATTTACTGATAACTAGTAAATATAACTGTAAGTAATATAAAAAAATATAATTTTAAACAAATTTCTTTACACATTAGTTATGCTTTCACAATTCAGTCATTTTGACTGCTTATGGGCAATATAGGTATAGACTAACTTTCAGTCTTTCAAGTGTTAAACAAGTTTAATTTAATACAGGGATTTTGTTCAAGACTATATTTAAAAAAAAGTATACTAAAGTACTTCAACTAATTTAAGACATAATTAAAATGAACATACTCATTTTTTTTTAAATTTCCAGTCTTGTCAAGAAATAACATCAGTTGAGCATATGGCTCTTTATTTGTTGAGTTGTTACCACCGGACACTTTTTGACCTGTTCAGCTAAATGCAAAAAGTTTATAAAATGAAATATCTAATTAAAGACATTAGAAGCTTTTTCTTTTTTTCACAAATAAAGTTTAAAATTAATAAATTTAATTTAAAAGAAATGATTAAGAATAATTCATGGAACAAAAAAGTTATTTTATAGATTAGTATTTTCATTTCCTTAATTTAATTTTAAGCTTAGTTAGATATCAACTATTCTATAAATTTCTAAGCAAATGTCTAAAGAAATGTCTATTTCTAAACAATTTTCAACATTAAAATGTTTGGAAATTAAAATTATCACATTTCATTACAGTTTTTCCATGAAAACTCTTAATCACTCTAACAATCGTTTGCCCCATTCAGGGTATCTGCTGCATTTTAGATTTTCAAATTCATGACTTTCCATGACTAATTCCAAGAATTTTTCATGACTTAACGAAGTTATTATTTTCTCCAACAAAAACACAACAATAAATTTAAAAAAGCATTATAATGACATTAATTGAAATGATAGGTATAAACAAAACTGTTATACTCTGCATCTTCATGCTCATAGATTTTAAATTTAAAAAATAGAGTAAAGAAAGAGTTAAACCAATAAAATAGCAGAAAAAAATACAAGAGGAAATAATAATTTTTTTTCCTGCAAAATTATATTTGAAAGATACTTTTCTTGTTCATCGGAAAGAAAAGAAATACTCCTGATTTTTCTGTTCTCATTTCCGAATATAAAAAAATTGCCAATGACTGGCTTGCTTCAGCTAGAATTTTAAATTGATAAAATAAAAAAATAAATATAATAATTCTAAAATCACAGAAGTTTAAAAGATAATTTGCTCTAGAAAGGTTTTTCTTTCATTTTTTGAAAGAACACAATTTTTAAAGAACGTGATAAAAACATTTTATATTATAATAAAATATGGTGTGGATTTTGTTACAAATTCAGATATTTGGAACACAAAATTGGAGGGGGTAATTCAATTTTAAAAATAAAATTTTTTGGCGACATAAATTTATGATTTTCCATGATTTTTTTTTAAATAGTGGTGGTTTCATTTGTCATGACATTTCATGACAAATTTTGTTCAATATCCAATCTCATGACTTTCCATGATTTTTCATGACTTTCCCATTTCTCTTCCTAAAATATTTTTTTAATATGTTATCCGGATTTTTATTTCGATGTATTGTTGAATAAATGCATTAGAATATTTTACACTAATGATGCGGGACAATGTTCAGCTGTGACTTAGCTGGTTTAAAACAATGCAGTTTAAGCCAAATGATTTTTTTAAAAAAAGCCTGAATATTCAAAAAAAAAATATTTCTAATGAATACATTTTCTTGTATGTTTATTGATTTTTTATTTATTTAAATATTGAGAGGTAAAAAGATAGTTTTCTCACTTTTTATGTAATTTTGAGTTTAATTGCAAAGTTTTCACAAAAATGCCAATGTAAAATAAATTAATGTAAGCAAAGTTAAAATAAAAAACATGAGGTTTCGTAAAAATGCTTAAAATAAATTAGACCATAACTAATTCTATGTTCTGCAATTTGTAGAATTAGTCAATCATATAATAACTGAAACTTCCTAAACTTTATTTGTATATATACTAATTAAATATACATAATGCTTACTACAGTCAAAAGTATAAATAAGAAAAAGGTGCTTTTCTAATTTATTTTTTCAAATTCAATTTCATATTTGCTTTTGGCTACTTAGATAAACAAATTTTAAATTGTATGCTAATATTTCTTATTGAAAAATTTTCAAAATTCATTTAAAATATTTTTTAAGTAATTTTCTTTTAATTTTGCAATATGTCAATAAGAACATTATTATATTTAAAGCTAAATTATGTTAAAATAAATGACAAAAAAGTAAATAGTTCTTTGTTTTTCGAACGGTCAGAACTTATACCTACATTTATTTTACATGTGTGTACATATTTATGTAACACATTTATCAGTTTTACTTCTTTTCATTATTCTGTTATTAAATATCTCTTAATTGAAAAAGAAAAACATTTTCTTGAATATATCATTCTCCTTTACATTAAAATTTGTCACAATATGAATACATATTCACATATTACTAAAATAACATTTAGATATTAAATACTATTTAACCATTCGTTTAAAATAATAAAATTTAAAAAAAAAAAAAACCTGGTTTTTGGGTTTTTATGAAGAAAAAAACAAAACAAAAACAGATTGCCCTAAAACAGAAACTTGATCAACAGACAGACTTTAAAGTGCTTTATCTCATAGATGATAATTTTTTATTTTAATCTTAATTAAATCCCTAAGGAATTTTTTCTATTTAAGATAAAGCTTTGAAGTAAGCTTTTTTATCTTAAGTATAATATATTTATTTAAACTGTGAACGGAATAAGCATTTTATGTGGTATTAAAATTTTTACAGCATGTTATATATACCTAACAAGAATTTTAACCGTTTTTTTTCCACTTTTTTACAGAATAATCTATAAAAAATGTTTTAATTGATATATCAACAACTGAATGCATAAAATTGTTAAGATGAATATTGTGAGCACTAAGAAAACAAAAGTGAAAATATGTTAAAATAAAAAAGGCCTTAAAGATTTAAAAATGAAATTTAAAAAAAAAATTAAACAGTTTTAAATTTAAACTATTTTTTGAAGATAAATTATTGATTATAAGTTAAATGAGCAGGTAAAGCAGCCATAAAATGAATGATTATACCTTTATTTTAAAAAAATGTTGCAAGAGTACTGCGACCCCTTAAGCAACAATTTTTTTTTACCTATAATGAAAATTCTATGTATGAATATTAATAAAACACATAAAACAAATTACTCAGAGTGTAAGTTTACAGTTATAACAGCCGTCTATAGATAATTTATTTTTGTTATTGCTTAGACATGCTTTTATGAACTGATATAGTTAAAAAAAAATTATACAACCTGGCTACTTTGAAACAACGTGATCGAGGCAATGTGAAATCAATGTAATTGAGGTGAAAATGTATGAAAGAATGAAAGAAAGAGAAACTTTTTTTTGAATCAAAACAAATTTTAAAATGCAGGACCATGGGAGAGAGAAGACAATGTAATATTTCAATGAAAAAATATAATTAGAATGATGTAAAGAGTAAAATTAATAAATGGTCTACAAATTACAAACATTAAAATTTTAAAAGTGTATTTTAGTCTTAATGGTTCTAAAACACAAAAAATAAATTAATTTTTTTAAAATTTAATATACAGAGGTTAAAATGTAACAATGTTTTTATTGTTATATTGTAGTTTAAAGAAAAATTTTTTTTTTTTTAAATATTTAAAAATATTTTTTAAACTTTTTTTAAATATAGCATATAAATAGTAATTAAGAATATTACAATAATAAATACGAGCATACTGCATATATACAATACAAATTTGTTCACCAAAGTGATAGAAAATAATTCTGAAATTAAACTGTAAAAATATGATTTAGAAAAGTACTTCATTCATGTTTACATGTTTCACTGCAGCAAACATGTATCTTTAACAAGTATGTAAAAATAAAGTTTGAAAAACTTTAATTCTTTCAGTAATTACATGCTTTTTAACTGATATGAAAAACTAACAGAACATGGAATAACTAACAATTCATTTTATTTTAAACACTTTTAAGAGTCCTTATGATTTTATTTAAAATTTGCTTGCATTAAAATTGTTTTACATAATTTTTTTTTTGTCAAAACTAATTCTGCATTGAAAAATTGCAGATTTAGGTCTATTTAAAGTATGTGGATTCCACATACTTTAAATACTCAAAATTGTAACAAAGCTGAGAAATCTTTTTTCATTAATCAAGCTGAAAACATTCACACAAAAATAATGGAAAATTTATTTAAAAGATTTTTTTATAAGAAAACCAATATTTTGTTTAAAAAATGTTTTGGTTTTAGACCCTGCTTTAAATCAACAAACTATGATTCAAGAAATAAATTAAGGGAAATGTACTAATGAATAAAAGTTTGCAATTAAACAACAGAAAATGAAACTTTTTTTTTCTAAACAAATAATCTTCAATGCAATTTACTTTGGACAAGAAAATAAAATATATATGGGTAGAAAAATAAAATGAGTACACATAATTAGTTCAAAATTAAATTTTTAAAAATATCGAACACCTGAGTCTCAGTTGTTGTTGGTTTACATCAAACTTGATCTGAACAATGGGTATGAACTATTGGCGACGATTTGGGAAACATCCCTGAGGATGATTCGAAGACATGCCATCTCAATTTTTGATTCTCCAGAGTTCCCTACTTCTGTAGTAGGATAATCTGTGCCTGAAGTCGAGCACTTTACTCAGAACAGTTTAGAGATACCGATACCATGCACCCTCGGTCCCTTTGTGGGCAGATGAAAGAGGTCACCCACCCACACGCTGACCTCAGCCAGTGATGTTTGACTTTGGTGTTCCATTAGGAATCGTGTCATGCCGATCAGTCCACTGTATGACTATTGAGTCTCAGTGCATTTGCAGCTATGCGAAGCAGTAGCTATGAAGCCCAAACTTTCTATTAGAATTATTACATTTTTGCTTACATTTTTAAAATTACATTTAAACAATATGCTTCAGTTGAATAGTTACTTAACAAAACTACCCAGTTTTTAGTCAACATCTAAGTTTTTTGTAAGCATTTCCTTAAATAAATTAGTAAAATGCTATTTTTATATAACAATTGCAATAGAAAAAAAATTTTGCACAATAAAAATTATTTATCTGCTAACCTAAAGATAAATTTTTATTAACATGATAAAGTGAATAGAAAAAACAATACTTAAAGTTATATAAATACAATAGATTTTGAGAAACAAGAAAATCCCCCTCCCCCCCCAAAAAAAACTGTACTTACCCGAAATATTAGGAACGAAAATTGTACTTTTGGATCAGCAGCATAACTTTTAAAAAGAAATAGATTTGTTATCACAGCCATTAGGATGAAGTCCATTAAGACCATGCCCATTTCATCCTAAAAATATAAAAAATTGTATTAGCATTAAAATAAATTTGAGATGCATGATGTAGAGAACTATCAACTGTTTGAAATTGCTAACTTTTTGAATTGAATAAATGGGTCGGTATCACAAGAACTAGATACTGCAACGAGCTTGATTAAAATTTATAAGCTTTACGCCAATATGGCGACAATCTTCGTGAAACGTTCTACAAAAGTCACTGAAATAATATGCATGGGTGACAAATTTGTTGAAATGTTTAGAATTAACAAAATGGCAATGAAAAAAAATTTTTTGTACTGAATTCCATGCATTTGCAAAAAATTGTTCTAAATTTATTATTCTAAGCTGAAGGCTTCGGCAGCAAATATAATAGAAATAAATAAGTATAGAAGTTCCCCCGCCTGTTTCAGGGTGCCAACAATCTAGAAAAATTTTAAAAGTGGTGTATACTACTTCATGATGTTCTTGTACATTTTAAAGGCTTTAATTTTAGGGAAGTTTCAGGAATACAATTTGTCAGCTGTTAACACATAAAATTAGAAATATTTTTCGATGACAATTGCTACCAGCTTTTAAATTTTTCTCGAAAGTGGCTACTCTGGAGAGGTCTCTCCATGCACTTCCCTTTTTCATTAGTATGTTGAATTTATTATTCTACTCAGTATGTTGAAATTATTTATAAATGTTATAGCTTTTTTTTAAACTGAACTTTAATAAATAGTACTCCTAAATCATTCTATATCAAACTATTAGTTTTTAAATGTTGGGGATAGAGAGGAACAGGATAGTGAAGAAAAAAGATTTTACATCTTATATTATAACAATGGTAAAAGCATACCTAATGTTTATGATAATTATTCTTAATGTTGTTGATAAAAATTACTTTACATGATATTTACTATTTCAGACAATGCATTTGTTAAAACAAAAAAAAACAAAAAAAAACTGAAGTTCCGATTTATGTATAAGATGCATTGCAGTGTAATGCTATTGATGTGTATGGTTTTAATTTTTTTATGTCGATAGAAGTCCATGAAAACTGCATTTATCTAAAAACAGAGAACTTTAATTTTTTTAATAATATTTATTAATGCAAATAAATTCTAGTGAAGTTTCATTATTATATGTGTCCTGATTTCTGTTTTTTATTTTCTGTCTCTTATTATATGCTGTCTCTTATTTCATAGCATGTGTACCATAACATAAATTATGCAAATGTAAAGTTCTATTTTTTACCCTCAAGTTTATCTACCACATTAAGTTTTTGGACCACTAAAAGAATAGTAGTCCCATTGGTCTACTAAAGTTTTCTCGTTTGGTGTGACACTAAAAACTTACAATACTATAATTTATGCCTGACCAAATTCTACAAGACAACGGAAAAGTCTGAGGCATCTGAAACAGGCTTCCCCGACCCAGGAGTGACTATTTCCTCTAATCAGATAGCTTATTATAGTGACTAACTAGGCTTGTTGTAAGAGTGGGAAAAGAATAAAAAAGCTAAAATACACATATCAACTCATGAAAAAATAATTAAAAAAAAGTATGTAGTAGGGAGTTACAAATGCCAGAAATAACAATATGCCGTGTTGTCAAGCAGAGGCTGTAAATGAAACGAGACAAAATTCAACTTATGCCGCAATTCAAACAGAAAGACTACTGCAAACGTATGAATTACGTTTGTGCTTTAAAGCATGGAGAATGAAACAATGGCTGATCGTCTCATTTTCAGAGATGAAGAAACTTTCCACATAAGTGGAAAGGTTAACCGGCACAGCAGTCAAATATGGGGCCTTCCACTGTAGTTGAACAACATGAACGTGACTGAGCAAAAATTAAGATGTTCTGCGCTGTCTCATCACGTAAATTGTACGGTCCTTTTTTTACGTTATCTTGACATGCCTGAGGTGTGATTAATGCCACAGCTAGATACCGATTTTACGGATTACATCCTCACAATGGGGTACGATGGTCCGCACATTTCTAAATCAACATCTTCGAAACTGTTTGATCCGTCGAAGTGGAGAAGCCAACGATGTCTTCTGCTCTTGGCCATCGATATATCCGAATTTGACACCCTGCGATTTCGATATATAGGGCTATGTGAAAGACTACCACCTGGATGTTGTCCGTGTGCTCAAGGGAAGTCTCATAGAAAATGTGTGACGCATGTTTATGAAATTTTGAAGTTCCTTCTACATTCTGTGTGAATTTTATGACTAAATTCTTTTTCATTAAACAATTACAGTTTGTAATTGCTATATTCATTTCGAATTATTTGAAAACCCTACAATTGCAGAAACATAAATAAAATTCTTACCAGAACTAGTGGTGTATCACAAAATATCGATGAAGTCAATGCCATGTCTCTTCACAAAGACCAATACAACATGTCCTGTAAAATGCAAATAAAGAATTATTAACATCTCTAAAGATACACAGAAAGAATCAGTATTAATTTATACAAAGCTTATGATTATTACTTATTTGTTAGAAAAAAATATATGATTATGTGAAGTACTTACACTTCCATACCTCTGATAACCAAAATTAGCTCTCAGCCAAGAAAAATAAGTGTTAGTTAATTTATGGCATAAAATAAGAAGTATAAAAATTTTTCTTCGAAGGTTAGACCGTAGTAGGAAATTCTTAACTTGAAAAAAATCTTTTTGTTAACCGCTCACCAAAAAAGGTGAAATCTAACTTTTGAGTTCGAGAGCTAGAATTTTGAGTTCAAACATTAGTTCTACTGAATAAATTTTTTAGCACACGTTAGCTCAATAAAAAATGCTGACCCATGGAATGAGATAAAATTAGAGATAAATCAAGTTTTGAACACCGTTTGACCTAGAAACCAATGAATTAATTTTTTTAACACGCGTGGTTCATTGTAGAAAATTGTCCGTCCGAAATTTTCTTAAAATCGCTTTTTTTCTTAAAGAGCCTATAGTGGTATTATGCTGTAAAGAGCCTGAGTGCCAAATTTTTTAAACCAAAAAGCACAACACCAAAAGAATTTAAGGCTAAAGCAATTTATAAACTATATAATTACACAATAAAAGGTAATCTATGATTTAAAAGCCACAAATTTGATATTTCTTTTAAAAGTTCAAGCATTACACAAAAATGTTAGTACTATGTTAGCCCATCAAAGTTTTTTGTACAAAACTACCGATTTTTAGGCCATTAAATGAAATCAGGATCCCAAAAAAATATTTTTTAGATCATCCATCAAGGAAGATTTACGTCAATTAAATTTTTGCCTTACTTTTGATTTAGAAAAAATCATTTTTACTCCAAATAAGAACGCATTGTGAGAAAGCGAGAGAACTTTTTGGTAGCCCACCCGCCAAAAATGTCATGACCAAATCAAGATTTAGTTAGGTTATGACCTAGAAACTGCAAGTTTTACTTTCGTTTTTACAAGTTAACCCATAAAAGGAAATTGTAGGCCAAATCATAAATTTTTGTTAGCAAATCCATTTAACGAAAAATATAACCTAAGTCTTAACAAGTTTGAATTTAATCATAAACAGTAAGTGTAAACAAGTTTGAATTTTATCATAAAACGTTAGTTCATTGTAGAAAATTGCTAGCCCAGAAAAAGTTTGTCCGCCAACATACCAAAAAAAGGTTTGGGAAAACAAGTTCTTGGTTATTTTTGACTAAGAAAATTTAAATTTCGTTTCTACTAAAAAATTGAAATTTCGATACATAGGTAGCAAACGGATATTATCAAACATTAGAGAGATACAATATAATACTGTTGTGCTAGAAAACGCTATACTTCTGAATCCTATGTTCTAATATTAGAGCTTATATCATGTATGGTTAGATAGCGTTCAATCTAACATTCGAACTTTTAATATTATCATCGATTTCATTAATTTTGGTCCAGCACCACTTTTTTGTGGAAGGGCATCCCATATTACTAATAAACAAACATTTTTTAATGAAAGAAAACAATAAATTAAATATTACTTAAAATGTCATTTTAAGCCAATTCAATTTTATGTCAGAAAACGCAAGATAATATTAGTGGAAGTAAATTTTGTTCTCGAACGATATAAAACTGGAAAAACTTTTTTAACTGTTGAGTTGTAACTTTTTCACGATTGTTTACATCGTCACTTGTTTACATCGATCGTTTACAGAACTTCAAAAGATTTGTAATTTAGTAATTTTTTAGTAAACTTTTTAAATTTCAATGATAGTTACATAAAATATTAAAGTAGTATCGTATGTAGTGGTTTTTCTGTAGTTAAAATTCAGCTAGAAAAATGATATAATGCACTTCAAATCATGATGTGTTAGAGAGGATGATGTTGTAGAAACATTCAGGGTACTTAATAATCTTGACTGCTTAATCAAAACATTTAAGAATTAATTTAATGCAATCCAGATACAAAACAAAACTGGTGCGTATTTGCAGCAAATAAGAAGGACTTAATAAAAAGAACTTAATTTCCAATAAAAAGGGCTTAGTACTATAAAAGGGATTTTGTACTATATATATAATTTTTTTAAAAAAGAGAATGAATGAAATTTTTACTTGAGAGTAGTTATAAATTAAACTTTTCCAGCTAATCACTTTCCCTCTGTTAATTTTTCCGACTCTTGTGTGGTGATAATGAGATTTTTTGGCACAGGTATTGATACGAATATCTATCCATTGAATTTTATTATAAAGAATATCACAATTTCTTAAAGATATTTTCAAAACAAATAATCAAAGTTTTAAATAAATATTCAATGCTTAATATTTTTTAAATTTAGCGTTTTCAATGTATGTGTTTTCAATTTAGAGTTGTTTTTTTTCTCTTATAATTTTAGCTTCGTCTGCTGGATTTGTAAGCTAATCTACCAGAAAGGAATAATCCAATTTTGAGATGTACTGCAGAACACTGCAAATGGAAAATAACACACTCTGGTAGTAGACTGGGGGACGCAAGTTCGATCCTGACAGAAAACAAAACAACTGTGTAGTTTAAATCTCTTGTAGCTTGAAGTCCTCTTATTGGTTGTTGTGTAGAAGTATGAAGAAAGGCACATACTTGCGTGATTCATCCCTACTTTGTGTGTGATTTACACAATAATCACTGTTGCTGATCATTTTATGAAATCTTTCAAAAAACCTTGAAAGATTCCTTAGATTAACGCTCGGAAATATAACGATAACTTGATTTAACAATACTTGTAACAATAGCTATAACATATACTTGTAACGATAATTGTAATACTTGTAACGATAATTGTAATACTTGTAACAATAACTCTAAGCAATAACTTGCATTGACGGAATAAAACTGCATGAAATGGTGGTAAAGTCTCGGAAAATGTTATCATTTAAGATAATAATAAAATAAAAGCACATAGTACAACTGTTTCTTTTTATATTAAAGAATAAAAATTATTTTATTTAAAAGCAAATATGTGTTTTTAACTTGCATCTTACCAAAAGATTATCGATATGGTAATCGTAAACAATGACGGTAAGAATATATTGCCTTCAGAATAGATGAAGTTTATTTTTATATTGTGTTTTGTTTTAAAATAAAATAATTATGTTCTGAAGTAATGTTGGTCTTGAATTATTTTTTGATTCTTAACTACTGCAGTGTGTAGTTTATTCTGCAATTTCTTTAAACATCTTCAGGATTTTTGAAAGTGGGGTTTGGCAGATATGATAATTTCATTAATAAAACATAATAAGATATGTTAATAATAAGTGATGTTTAGGTATTATGAAATACGGTATATTTAAAATGGTTACTTTTAAATTTTCAAGATATCTGAGAGCAATTTCATTTTAACATTGTCGTTAAACTTTAACTCTAGTTCAAAAATATATTTATTACTACAAGTATTTATTACTTTAACTTTGATTTATTTAGTTAAAGTTTGAGATAAGTAATATATATATATATATATATATATATATTATTTTTATTATGTTTAAAATGATAGTAAAATAATGATAATAGTAAAATTTCTTTTGCTCAACATTTGAAATTTAGCTGAAGAAAATTTGCATTATTATGCAAAAACAAAAAATTTAAATCGATGTATTAAAGAATCTTGTTTAAATTTTCATCTGTAAGGTCCTGTATACTTTTTTCAAAGACAAGGTTTTTTTAAGGCATAATATAGTTTTTTTATGACTAATTCATCAATATCAGGAACTTGAATAGTCTCTTCTAAATTTTTTAAAAATTTTCTTTGAATAAAAAGCTTTGTTTAAAATGTTTACATATTACACCTACTTTTTCTTAAACCTATTTATGTTCATAATGCATTACCTACTATCAGGGAAAGACAGCCAATGGAATTGTTTTAAACAAAAATCTATTTTATTATAGATACGTTCTCAAAGGAGTAATTGATTGTAGTCAAATTTTGATCATTCATACTAAATTCAGCTGTTTAAGATAATATAGGAAATTTTATATTTTTTCGTCTCATTCTCTTATGCAATTATATGTTTGTGCAAATTTAATTTAGATAAAACATATTTACTACTTTTTTTGGTTTTAAAATTAAAATATTATGTAATTTATTTGGCTAAGATTGTTGGTTCAGTACATAATACCTCCAAGTTATTTCTGTATTTAACAAATTTACTGGCAATTTTCATAATATATGATGCTTTCCTGGTTTAATTCCCTAGAAAAAATTTTACGTTGCGTTTGGGTTTTGCTTCAGGAGTTTTGTTAAATATAATTTCAGATATTAAAAGAATATAGTTACGTAAGTATTTCTCCAATTAATTTCAGTGAATAAAAAAGTTTAAAAATATTTGTTGAAGTAGGTAATTTGAATATTTTTAAATTATGTTCTTTATTGTGTTAATTATTACAAATAATGACAAATTAAAATTAATTTATTTTAGAATTTAAATAAACAAAATTTTTTAAATTAAACTTTCCACTCAATTTAAATTTAAATTTAATTATATAGTGTGGTTTTTATTATATAATTTCAGAATATAAATAATGTATGATAATCGTGAAATTACAAATAGCTAAAGGAATGTGAATGGTCCCATAAAACTTTATTTAAATAAGTGGCAAAAAAGTTTGAAGCAGAAATATCTCTTAGCAAATTTTTGACCTGGAAACCATAAATTTCAAATATTGTTTAAATACATTAGACTATGTTAGCAAGTTGTTAGCCCAGCCACCAAAAAAATAGTTATGGCAAAAACAATATTAGCAACTCAATGACGTATAAAAAAAAGTTTGAAACTCTTCAATAGGTTACCAATTTTAGTACATTGTTGGAAATCACTAGCATGCGCTAGCCTAAAAAAACTTTCCATTACTTAAATTCCCGATAAAGAGTTATGGAAATAAGTTTCAGCTTACATTGAACCTTGAAAGTTAATATAAGAAAGTTTATTGTAAGAAATTGAAAATTCACAATAATCTGAGATATTTTTTCGACAGCTCACATGCGAAAAAAACAGTTACCTCCGAAACAAATTTCAGCTAATTTTTGACTTATAAGACCACACGTTAAAATTTAACACCCAACAGATTTTGAATCAGTAAAAAAAGTCAACCTAAAAATGCACGAGCCAAAATATGTTTCAGTCTAACATTAACATATCGAAGAAAATCGTTAGAGCACGTTTCCTCACCCACCAAAAATAAATTGGGTAAAATAGATTTTAGCTAATTCATTGCTTGGAAACCACAATCTTAAATTTCGCCACCAATTTTTAAACCATTATAGGAAATATGGAGCCCAACAAAAATTTTCGTTAGTTAACCAACTAGAAAAAGAGTAACAGTCAAAATAATTTTTAACCTACTTTTTTCCACAAAAATTTCAATTTTACTTCCAATGATAGTGCTAACAAAGGCATGGTCAAAATATGTTTTTCTTAAACCTTGAATAATAAACTACAAGTTTTAAAATTAATTTATGCTTATTTTATTTATAGCAATGTTTTTAAGACGTGAATCTATAAAACTAAATAATTTAAAATCTACAGTAACTGAAATAAAAATATTAAGTTATGAAAAGCTAAATTAATGGAGAAATAGTACTAATTTATGTAGGAAAAGCTTAAAAAATTTCCATAATATTACTGACATCAATAATACCATGATGCACTTGGCAATAGGTTTTTATTAAAATTAAAAAAGTATGTCCTAGGACGCTGTTGTTGTTGTTAATTTACGTCGCACTAGAGCTGCACAATGGGCTATTGACGACGATGTCCTAAGACGCAAAATGAAGAAAAGGTACTTTAACTTTTAGGAGAACGGTGAAAAATTGCCATACTATTATCGATTAAAATGAAGCTTAAATTTGGTAATCTGTACAAATTTAAAAAAGGAAAATAAGCGGTGTACTAAAATGAAAAATTAATGGAGAAATTTTAGTAGCTCGTTTAAGAGAAACGTAAAACATTGAATATTTCATTAATTTGATATTTTGTGCCATTTTTATGGTATTTCGCTCTTTTGAGTGAAGAGTTGGTCCTTTTTGAGACATTTTTCTGGGAAAACAGCAATTTTTAAGTTTTAAATATATTTAAATAGCTAGAGAAACGAAACGTATATTAGCAGATGATAAAGCGAAGTAAGTGACAGAAAAAGAAGTCACAATTTGTATTTTGCACACATGAAGGGTTGTCTCAATTTCAAGGGAGGAACGTAGTTTAAAAAATTAGGTTGTATAGTCCCTTTTCTACAATATCTGCTTAAATCCTATTATGCTGTTTTAATTGTCAGCTAGTTATTTTGTTAATTGTTATTAGTGTTTTTATTCCATAAATTAACATTCTGAATAATATTTTTAACATTATAGGAAAATGTATTAAATAATTCTGAAAAATAAATAAAAAAGTTGTGAGCTTAGAATTAATAAGATATGCATATACTAGTGCCTAATCCTAAATTTATCATAATGCAAAAATAATCACATGTGAACCATCTAAAAGTAAATAACATATATTTTACTAAATTCCTTTTTTTGTGCACATATTTTATTTTTGTTCCATCGAAATGAATATTCCAATTGTTTTTATTAATAATCTGAAAATTTTACTCCAATCAAATGCTCTAAATCTTATTAAATCTTTTAATATAAGTCAAAAAGTAAGACATTTATTTTTACATTTTATTTATTGCATATGAAAGGCTATTTCAAAAATTCACCAACTTTTTATTAATATTGTAAAGAGCAAATTTATATTTTACGTATTGTTACTAAGAAGGACAAAATATTCTTAAAAAATAATTATTTTGTGTTTTTTTCAAAATTAATCTATTGTCTTTAGATTTTTGAGTTAAAGTTATTGGAATTAAATTATTAATAATTGAAGAATAGAATTTTTTATTTCTTTACAATTAAGTATTTGGAGGTATTTTCATAGATCCTATATATATATATATATATATATATATATATATATATATATATATATATATATATATATATATATATATATATATATATATATATATATATATATATATATATATATATATATATATATATATATATATATATATATATATATATATATATATATATATATATATATATATATATATATATATATATATATATATATATATATGTATGTATGTATGTATGTATGTACTACTTTTTTTTTTCTACAGAACTAATTAAATATGTTAGTTAATTATTCCTTTTTAAAGAAACTAACGTTGTAAAGCATTTTTTATAAAAGAGTTGTAAAGTTTAGAAGATTATTGTGTTGTAGATTTTTATAGTCATCACCTTTAATACTGACCGTAATATTTTTTTTCTAACGTGAAGTAAATATGTATGCATATTAGTGAAATCGCATTATGATTTAAGCTAGAAAGAAAGAAAATATACGATCAGAAAATGTCGAATCAAAAGTAACGAAGATGGGATGAATAACATCAAAACCAGTACTTTATTAAACTAAGACTTTCTAAATCACATTTAAACTACTCTTTCTTTTACGGCATTCAAACAAATTTCGACCTTTAATATTGATTTAAAATTTTTTTGCCGAAATTGAAGCAAATATGTATGCTTATTAGAGGAGTCATATTATTATTTAGGTGAGGAAGAAAGAAAACATGCGATAAAAATCAAAAGTAAGTTGAAAAACATCAAAACCAGTACCTGATTGAACTAGGAGGAGTTTCTAAATCACATTCAAACTACTCATTCTTTCCTACGGTATTCAAACATGTTTTGATTTTTCAGTAAGTACCATCTTCAATTTTGATAGATGTTTTCTCTTCTCTGAAATAATAGTTAATGTTATATACCAGTTTGTTTAAATTTTAAGAAGAATTAAAGAAAAAAATATATAAAAGGTAATCGTTATAGATTAATCTGTATGCGTAGCTGCTTGTTAATTAATTTTGAAAGGTGTTCTGTAATTACCACTCTTAATATATATTTTGAAATCTTTGTCAACATTGAAGTAAAAAAAAAAATAACAAGTTGGTGCTCGTCAATAAATATTTTAGTGAAGAAAGAATTAAAATACACTATCCAAGTCCAGCGAATCACTTTAAAAAGGAAAGCGAGGTAAAAAGCATCTAAACTTGTTTGATTGCCAAAGAAAATGGAGAGGAGTTGAAACGTGATTTTTGTGAATATTTACTTTTATCAGACAATCAAACTGGTTTTGTTGTTTTTATTTTTCTGTCTTCGTAAGAAATTCGACGAAGTTTGATGATGCATTTCTTTATTCTCTAAATATTAAATTATCTCCAAATTAAGAGTAATTTGCATCTCCCAATTTGTTAAGTTATTGCTTTTTTTTTTGACAAGGCTACTAAAAACTCTATACTAAGGGTGGTTAGTACAAGCACCCAGTATACAGGGTGGTTTCGAATTCATAGCGCAAACTTTAAGGATAAGTACAGGACATTGAAACAATCAGGAATGTAACGGAGCAAGTGACGCGTTGAGGCGCAAACACAAAAAATAAGAGACGAAAGGAAAGACAAATTGTTTATTGAAAGAGTCTTTGACTAGTGCAAGGTTTATAATAGCTGTTCAAATTTACGTTCGCTAGCGATATATGCTTGATTGCGATATATGCTTGACAGCGTCCGTGAAGCAGCTTAGGATATTCGAGCAAATGAAGTGGGCTGGCGCCTCATCATGCTGAAACCACATGCAGTTACTAATGGCGATCGGAACATCCTGCAGTAGTTCTGGTAACACCTAGCCCAAAAAAATAAGATAACATTCGCCATTAAGTTACGTCGGTAGTAAGTATGGACCAATCAAAAAGTTGTCTACAATACCAGACCATACATTCATACAGAATCATTGCTGATGCGCATGTGGTCACGTTGCGTGTGGATTCTTCGTTACCCACTCATGGGAATTGTGCTCATTAAAGAACCCTCGCGTGCAAACGTCGCCTCATCTGTAAACAGTAAATGAAGTACGGCTACAGCGCGCATTGTTGTACCACGAACTGGCAGAAGTTCAGGCGGAGAGGATAGTCTGCCGGATTCAAAGCTTGTACTCGCTTCAAATGGAAGGGTTGTAAGTGATTATCGTTTAAAAATTTACAAACGGTCTGATGACTCACCCCTAGGTGATGAACAACAGCTTTTGCATTTAACTCGTGTCTATCAGCCATAACGTTGAAGATGCTTTTTTCCAGGCTTGGACGACTTACAGTTTTTCGTCGGCCACCAGCTTCATGTCTGGTGGCATGGAACGAACCTGTTTCACGAAGTTGACGTAACAGCTGAAAAATTCCGTGATCCGGCATTCGTCGATCAGGAAACTGCGGGTGATAACATTCGTAGCGCAACTCTGCCGTTACCATTTGAATCGCCGTACATGCAATGCATGTCTGCTTTTTCGACATACGTCAAGTGCCCCATCGTAGAAAATTGCATAATTGCGAATGGAACTTTTCTTTACTGAGATGCATCATGTTAAACGGTGGCTAAGCACCTACTGCCCTCTACCGGCAACGCAACCAACCGATAACTCCATTTCTCCTTTATTTCTAATGTTTGCGTCTCACCGCGTTACTTGCGCTCTTACATTCCTAAATAATAAATTATTGTTACAATGTCCTGTATCTAACCTTAAAGTTTGTACTACGATTTCGGAACCACCATGTATAATGATTTTTAAAAATTTTATTTTTTGGTTTTTTTGAACCATAAGTTCATATTCAGCCTCTGGCATAATCGGAAATTCTGCCAGAGAACAGACATCTTATGATTTCTAACGGACTTGTCAAATACCTCGGGTTACGTGATTTTAAGACAAATAATCTATCCAGTTTAATTGTTGTATGCTGAAACTGTTACTAAATTTCGCATAATTGTTTAGTATATTTTATATTAATTTTAATATCTCATATTTATATATTTTATATTGATCAAATTTTTTCATCAAAAGCGACACTAAAGCAAATTGTTAAAAAAAAATGCTTTTTATTAATATTACAATCACTATTAAAAGTTCGACAGAAACCAGTTACAAGGCCCCCTAAAATTTTTATAAAAAGAGACACTGTAAAGTTAAGCCATTTATTTATTTATGCAAAACTATCATTTTAATTTAGTTTGGAACAAAGTTAGCCTCCAAATAGGCAAACGAAAATTATTTCGTTATAGTTTAGTATAAGCCACCAACCTTGTTTGATTAAATAATAAATTCATAAGTAATAAGTTAAAATTTTTCACTTGCATGAACAAATAAAATTAAAGTAATAAAATATGAAAACTAGCTTTTTTACTGGAAAAGCTATTGATGTAAAATGGTGAAAAGTACTAAAAGAATTTATACGGAGTTCAAAAATTCTGATTGCGAACACTTTTAAAAATGTTTCTTTTTTTAAAAAAAGAAATGGGGAAGATTTCGTGTGTATATAAAAAATTGAAGTAGATAGTAATAATTGTATATATATATATATATAAATATATATTTTTTTTTTTGAGAGCGAAGCAAATAAGAAATTTTGCTCGTGAAGCTTTTAAGGAGTGCTTTTTGGAGATCTTAGAATCTCTAATAAGTTATTTAAAAAAAAATTATATGACTAGTGAGTAATATTTAAAAATTTCAATATATAAAACAGGTAAGAAAGAAAAAGAATTCTACTTACAGACTTTATCTTTCAAAAGCAACAATTCCTCCTATTCTGTTTAAAGAAAAGGAGTCAGGCAATGTTGGCAGATTCCAATGAGACATTAGGCTTTCACTTGTATGTCGGGTAATTAAGCAGGCCTGAAAAGCTGAGATATAATAAATTAGAATTAAAATCAACAGTTTTTTCTGATTACAGGAAATAATTGAAGAGAAAATGTGAAGTGAATAGTTGAATCTATTGAAGCGAAGACTGAAAACTGTCATGATACAGAAAAACACATTCGAGGTGAAAAATTTGAAATAAATTAATAGAAGTGCTGTGAAACATATTAGATAAAAACCAGGAAACTAACTGAAAATTACTTCGAAAAAATATGGTAGACGCATTAATAAAAAGCTAAAACTAAATGGAAAAATAAAAAGAAACTGGAAACAAAAGGAATCTAAAACCAATGGAAAAAAATAAGGAAAAAATTAAAAAGACGAAACACTTGGACCGTGGACTTCGTCCCATAAAAAAAAAAGTACGAAAAACGAAATAAGGAGTCAAAGCATTAGTTGAATGAACAGTTATCGAAAAAACTGGATCACGAATTGGAAAATAAAACTGAAAACATAGATAAAAAGTTATAACACAGTAATAAAAAATTAAAAGAAAATGTCGTAAGAAATTTAAATACATACTAACATTGAAGCATGTAAACAATAAATAAAATAATCTGGATGTAGAAAACAGAGAAAAAAACGGAAACTTGGAAAACAAACTGAAAAAAAAAAGGAATAGGATGACAAAATATGACTAGACACTTGAACTACAATTGATACGCATAAAATAATGGTAAAGACTTGGTAAAAATTTGAAAATATATATATAAAAAAAACGGCAAAAAACGAAAACAAAACAAACAAAAACAACTTGATAAGTAATTTTAAAAGAAAAAAAAAATAGGAAAAAACTCGGAAATTAGAAAAAAGAAAAAAAAACAAGATGAAAAAACTGAGAAATGAAAAATATTGAAAAATACATGTACCAAAGAGACGTATGGAATTTATCAGATATAATAAAAAAATAGAACAAATGAAATACAGTATAAAACAAAAATAAGAATAAACTGTAAAACAAAAAATTGCGAAAAACAGAGAAAAACTGATGGAAAATATACAAAGAAATTGAACAAATTAAAAAAATAGTATGAAAAAACACTGAAAGGAAATCGATGAAAAATACCTAAAAATATGAATTGAAAATACAATGAAATAGCACAGCAAACGCACGCCAAAAAATAGAAAAAAAACGTAAAACCTATTAAGAAAACAATGGAAAACACACTAATAAAAAAAACACTAATAAACGCAACGAAAAAAATCCAATAGAGAATATACACATACACAAAAAAAACCCAGTAAAAACACACATCGAGAAAATACCAATGGAAATTACAGTGACTGAACTGATGAACTACATTGAACAAATTTAAAAAAATGTATGAAAAAACACTGAAAGGAAATTGATGAAAAATACCTAAAAATATGAATTGAAAATACAATGAAATAGCATAGCAAACGCACGCCAAAAAATAGAAGAAAAAAACGTAGAACCTATTAGGAAAACAATGGAAAACACACTAATAACAAAACACACTAATAAACGCAACGAAAAAAACCCAATAGAAAATATACACACACACAAAAAAAAAACAGTAAAAACACTCATCGAGAAAATACCAATGGAAATTACAGTGACTGAACTGATGAACTACATTGAACAAATTTAAAAAAAATTATGAAAAAACACTGAAAGGAAATTGATGAAAAATACCTAAAAATATGAATTGAAAATACAATGAAATAGCTTAGCAAACGCACGCCAAAAAATAGAAGAAAAAAACGTAGAACCTATTAGGAAAACAATGGAAAACACACTAATAAAAAAACACACTAATAAACGCAACGAAAAAAACCCAATAGAAAATATACACACACACACACAAAAAAAAACAGTAAAAAAACTCATCGAGAAAATACCAATGGAAATTACAGTGACTGAACTGATGAACTAAATTGAACAAATTAAAAAAAAAAGTATGAAAAAACACTGAAAGGAAATCGATGAAAAATACCTAAAAATATGAATTGAAAATACAATGAAATAGCATAGCAAACGTACTCCAAAAGAAAGAAAAAAAAACGTAAAACCTATTAAGAAAACAATGGAAAACACACTAATAAACACAACGAAAAAAACCCAATAGACAATATACACACAAACACAAAAAACCCAGTAAAAACACACATCGAGAAAATACCAATGGAAATTACAGTGACTGAACTGATGAACTACATTGAACAAATTAAAAAAAAAGTATGAAAAAACACTGAAAGGAAGTCGATGATAAATACCTAAAAATATGAATTGAAAATACAATGAAATAGCATAGCAAACACACGCAAAAAAATCGAAAAAAAAAATCGGAAAACCAATTAATAAAACAATGGAAAACACACTAATAAACACAACGAAAAAAACCCAATAAGGAATATACACACACAAAAAAAAAACCTAGTAAAAACACACATCGAGAAATTACTAATGGAAATTACAGTGACTGAACTGATGAACTACATTGAACAAATTAAAAAAAAAGTATGAAAAAACACTGAAAGGAAATCGATGAAAAATACCTAAAAATATGAATTGAAAAAGAATGAAATAGCATAGCAAACGTACGCCAAAAAATAGAAAAAAAAGCGTAAAACCTATTAAGAAAACAATGGAAAACACACTAATAAACGCAACGAAAAAAAAACCAATAGAGAATATACACACACACACACAAAAAAAACCCAGTAAAAACACACATTTAGAAAATACCAATGGAAATTACAGTGACTGAACTGATGAACTACATTGAACAAATTTAAAAAAAAGTATGAAAAAACACTGAAAGGAAATTGATGAAAAATACCTAAAAATATGAATTGAAAATACAATGAAATAGCATAGCAAACGCACGCCAAAAAATAGAAGAAAAAAACGTAGAACCTATTAGGAAAACAATGGAAAACACACTAATTACAAAACACACTAATAAACGCAACGAAAAAAACCCAATAGAAAATATACACACACACAAAAAAAAACAGTAAAAGCACTCATCGAGAAAATACCAATGGAAATTACAGTGACTGAACTAATGAACTACATTGAACAAATTTTAAAAAAATTATGAAAAAACACTGAAAGGAAATTGATGAAAAATACCTAAAAATATGAATTGAAAATACAATGAAATAGCTTAGCAAACGCACGCCAAAAAATAGAAAAAAAAAACGTAGAACCTATTAGGAAAACAATGGAAAACACACTAATAAAAAAACACACTAATAAACGCAACGAAAAAAACCCAATAGAAAACATACACATACACAAAAAAAAAACAGTAAAAACACTCATCGAGAAAATACCAATGGAAATTACAGTGACTGAACTGATGAACTACATTGAACAAATTAAAAAAAAAAGTATGAAAAAACACTGAAAGGAAATCGATGAAAAATACCTAAAAATATGAATTGAAAATACAATGAAATAGCATAGCAAACGTACTCCAAAAAAAAGAAAAAAAAACGTAAAACCTATTAAGAAAACAATGGAAAACACACTAATAAACACAACGAAAAAAACCCAATAGACAATATACACACACACACACAAAAAACCCAGTAAAAACACACATCGAGAAAATACCAATGGAAATTACAGTGACTGAACTGATGAACTACATTGAACAAATTTAAAAAAAAGTATGAAAAAACACTGAAAGGAAATTGATGAAAAATACCTAAAAATATGAATTGAAAATACAATGAAATAGCATAGCAAACGCACGCCAAAAAATAGAAGAAAAAAACGTAAAACCTATTAGGAAAACAATGGAAAACACACTAATTACAAAACACACTAATAAACGCAACGAAAAAAACCCAATAGAAAATATACACACACACAAAAAAAAAACAGTAAAAACACTCATCGAGAAAATACCAATGGAAATTACAGTGACTGAACTAATGAACTACATTGAACAAATTTAAAAAAAATTATGAAAAAACACTGAAAGGAAATTGATGAAAAATACCTAAAAATATGAATTGAAAATACAATGAAATAGCTTAGCAAACGCACGCCAAAAAATAGAAGAAAAAAACGTAGAACCTATTAGGAAAACAATGGAAAACACACTAATAAAAAAACACACTAATAAACGCAACGAAAAAAACCCAATAGAAAACATACACATACACAAAAAAAAAAAAACAGTAAAAACACTCATCGAGAAAATACCAATGGAAATTACAGTGACTGAACTGATGAACTACATTGAACAAATTAAAAAAAAAAGTATGAAAAAACACTGAAAGGAAATCGATGAAAAATACCTAAAAATATGAATTGAAAATACAATGAAATAGCATAGCAAACGTACTCCAAAAAAAAAGAAAAAAAAACGTAAAACCTATTAAGAAAACAATGGAAAACACACTAATAAACACAACGAAAAAAACCCAATAGACAATATACACACACACACACACAAAACCCAGTAAAAACACACATCGAGAATATACCAATGGAAATTACAGTGACTGAACTGATGAACTACATTGAACAAATTTAAAAAAAAGTATGAAAAAACACTGAAAGGAAATTGATGAAAAATACCTAAAAATATGAATTGAAAATACAATGAAATAGCATAGCAAACGCACGCCAAAAAATAGAAGAAAAAAACGTAAAACCTATTAGGAAAACAATGGAAAGCACACTAATTACAAAACACACTAATAAACGCAACGAAAAAAACCCAATAGAAAATATACACACACACAAAAAAAAAAACAGTAAAAACACTCATCGAGAAAATACCAATGGAAATTACAGTGACTGAACTAATGAACTACATTGAACAAATTTAAAAAAAATTATGAAAAAACACTGAAAGGAAATTGATGAAAAATACCTAAAAATATGAATTGAAAATACAATGAAATAGCTTAGCAAACGCACGCCAAAAAATAGAAGAAAAAAACGTAGAACCTATTAGGAAAACAATGGAAAACACACTAATAAAAAAACACACTAATAAACGCAACGAAAAAAACCCAATAGAAAACATACACATACACAAAAAAAAAAAACAGTAAAAACACTCATCGAGAAAATACCAATGGAAATTACAGTGACTGAACTAATGAACTACATTGAACAAATTAAAAAAAAAAGTATGAAAAAACACTGAAAGGAAATCGATGAAAAATACCTAAAAATATGAATTGAAAATACAATGAAATAGCATAGCAAACGTACTCCAAAAAAAAAGAAAAAAAAACGTAAAACCTATTAAGAAAACAATGGAAAACACACTAATAAACACAACGAAAAAAACCCAATAGACAATATACACACACACACACACAAAAAACCCAGTAAAAACACACATCTAGAAAATACCAATGGAAATTACAGTGACTGAACTGATGAACTACATTGAACAAATTAAAAAAAAAGTATGAAAAAACACTGAAAGGAAGTCGATGATAAATACCTAAAAATATGAATTGAAAATACAATGAAATAGCATAGCAAACACACACAAAAAAATCGAAAAAAAAATCGGAAAACCAATTAATAAAACAATGGAAAACACACTAATAAACACAACGAAAAAAAACCAATAAAGAATATACACACACAAAAAAAAACCCAGTAAAAACACACATCGAGAAAATACCAATGGAAATTACAGTGACTGAACTGATGAACTACATTGAACAAATTAAAAAAAAAAGTATGAAAAAACACTGAAAGGAAATCGATGAAAAATACCTAAAAATATGAATTGAAAATACAATGAAATAACACAGCAAACGCACGCGAAAAAATAGAAAAAAAACGTAAAACCTAATAAGAAAACAATGGAAAACACACTAATAAAAAAAACACTAATAAACGCAACGAAAAAAATCCAATAGAGAATATACACATACACAAAAAAAACCCAGTAAAAACACACATCGAGAAAATACCAATGGAAATTACAGTGACCGAACTGATGAACTACATTGAACAAATTTAAAAAAAAGTATGAAAAAACACTGAAAGGAAATTGATGAAAAATACCTAAAAATATGAATTGAAAATACAATGAAATAGCATAGCAAACGCACGCCAAAAAATAGAAGAAAAAAACGTAGAACCTATTAGGAAAACAATGGAAAACACACTAATAACAAAACACACTAATAAACGCAACGAAAAAAATCCCAATCGAAAATATACACACACACAAAAAAGAACAGTAAAAACACTCATCGAGAAAATACCAATGGAAATTACAGTGACTGAACTGATGAACTACATTGAACAAATTTAAAAAAAATTATGAAAAAACACTGAAAGGAAATTGATGAAAAATACCTAAAAATATGAATTGAAAATACAATGAAATAGCATAGCAAACGTACTCCAAAAAAAAGAAAAAAAAACGTAAAACCTATTAAGAAAACAATGGAAAACACACTAATAAACACAACGAAAAAAACCCAATTGACAATATACACACACTTACAAAAAACCCAGTAAAAACACACATCGAGAAAATACCAATGGAAATTACAGTGACTGAACTGATGAACTACATTGAACAAATTAAAAAAAAAGTATGAAAAAACACTGAAAGGAAATTGATGAAAAATACCTAAAAATATGAATTGAAAAAGAATGAAATAGCATAGCAAACGTACGCCAAAAAATAGAAAAAAAAGCGTAAAACCTATTAAGAAAACAATGGAAAACACACTAATAAACGCAACGAAAAAAAACCAATAGAGAATATACACACACACACACACAAAAAACCCAGTAAAAACACACATTTAGAAAATACCAATGGAAATTACAGTGACTGAACTGATGAACTACATTGAACAAATTTAAAAAAAAGTATGAAAAAACACTGAAAGGAAATTGATGAAAAATACCTAAAAATATGAATTGAAAATACAATGAAATAGCATAGCAAACGCACGCCAAAAAATAGAAGAAAAAAACGTAGAACCTATTAGGAAAACAATGGAAAACACACTAATTACAAAACACACTAATAAACGCAACGAAAAAAACCCAATAGAAAATATACACACACACAAAAAAAAACAGTAAAAACACTCATCGAGAAAATACCAATGGAAATTACAGTGACTGAACTAATGAACTACATTGAACAAATTTAAAAAAAATTATGAAAAAACACTGAAAGGAAATTGATGAAAAATACCTAAAAATATGAATTGAAAATACAATGAAATAGCTTAGCAAACGCACGCCAAAAAATAGAAAAAAAAAACGTAGAACCTATTAGGAAAACAATGGAAAACACACTAATAAAAAAACACACTAATAAACGCAACGAAAAAAACCCAATAGAAAACATACACATACACAAAAAAAAAACAGTAAAAACACTCATCGAGAAAATACCAATGGAAATTACAGTGACTGAACTGATGAACTACATTGAACAAATTAAAAAAAAAGTATGAAAAAACACTGAAAGGAAATCGATGAAAAATACCTAAAAATATGAATTGAAAATACAATGAAATAGCATAGCAAACGTACTCCAAAAAAAAGAAAAAAAAACGTAAAACCTATTAAGAAAACAATGGAAAACACACTAATAAACACAACGAAAAAAACCCAATAGACAATATACACACACACACACAAAAAACCCAGTAAAAACACACATCGAGAAAATACCAATGGAAATTACAGTGACTGAACTGATGAACTACATTGAACAAATTTAAAAAAAAGTATGAAAAAACACTGAAAGGAAATTGATGAAAAATACCTAAAAATATGAATTGAAAATACAATGAAATAGCATAGCAAGCGCACGCCAAAAAATAGAAGAAAAAAACGTAGAACCTATTAGGAAAACAATGGAAAACACACTAATTACAAAAGACACTAATAAACGCAACGAAAAAAACCCAATAGAAAATATACACACACACAAAAAAAAACAGTAAAAACACTCATCGAGAAAATACCAATGGAAATTACAGTGACTGAACTAATGAACTACATTGAACAAATTTAAAAAAAATTATGAAAAAACACTGAAAGGAAATTGATGAAAAATACCTAAAAATATGAATTGAAAATACAATGAAATAGCTTAGCAAACGCACGCCAAAAAATAGAAAAAAAAAACGTAGAACCTATTAGGAAAACAATGGAAAACACACTAATAAAAAAACACACTAATAAACGCAACGAAAAAAACCCAATAGAAAACATACACATACACAAAAAAAAAACAGTAAAAACACTCATCGAGAAAATACCAATGGAAATTACAGTGACTGAACTGATGAACTACATTGAACAAATTAAAAAAAAAAGTATGAAAAAACACTGAAAGGAAATCGATGAAAAATACCTAAAAATATGAATTGAAAATATAATGAAATAGCATAGCAAACGTACTCCAAAAAAAAGAAAAAAAAACGTAAAACCTATTAAGAAAACAATGGAAAACACACTAATAAACACAACGAAAAAAAACCAATAGACAATATACACACACACACACAAAAAACCCAGTAAAAACACACATCGAGAAAATACCAATGGAAATTACAGTGACTGAACTGATGAACTACATTGAACAAATTTAAAAAAAAGTATGAAAAAACACTGAAAGGAAATTGATGAAAAATACCTAAAAATATGAATTGAAAATACAATGAAATAGCATAGCAAACGCACGCCAAAAAATAGAAGAAAAAAACGTAAAACCTATTAGGAAAACAATGGAAAACACACTAATTACAAAACACACTAATAAACGCAACGAAAAAAACCCAATAGAAAATATACACACACACAAAAAAAAACAGTAAAAACACTCATCGAGAAAATACCAATGGAAATTACAGTGACTGAACTAATGAACTACATTGAACAAATTTAAAAAAAATTATGAAAAAACACTGAAAGGAAATTGATGAAAAATACCTAAAAATATGAATTGAAAATACAATGAAATAGCTTAGCAAACGCACGCCAAAAAATAGAAGAAAAAAACGTAGAACCTATTAGGAAAACAATGGAAAACACACTAATAAAAAAACACACTAATAAACGCAACGAAAAAAACCCAATAGAAAACATACACATACACAAAAAAAAAAAAAACAGTAAAAACAATCATCGAGAAAATACCAATGGAAATTACAGTGACTGAACTGATGAACTACATTGAACAAATTAAAAAAAAAAGTATGAAAAAACACTAAAAGGAAATCGATGAAAAATACTTAAAAATATGAATTGAAAATACAATGAAATAGCATAGCAAACGTACTCCAAAAAAAAGAAAAAAAAACGTAAAACCTATTAAGAAAACAATGGAAAACACACTAATAAACACAACGAAAAAAACCCAATAGACAATATACACACACACACACAAAAAACCCAGTAAAAACACACATCTAGAAAATACCAATGGAAATTACAGTGACTGAACTGATGAACTACATTGAACAAATTAAAAAAAAAGTATGAAAAAACACTGAAAGAAAATCGATGAAAAATACCTAAAAATATGAATTGAAAATATAATGATATAGCATCGCAAACACACGCAAAAAAATAGAAACAAATTAGTAAAACCTATTAAAAAATCACTGGAAAACACACTAATAAACACAAAGAAAAAAACCCAATAGAGAATATACACACACACACAAAAAAAACCCAGTAAAAACACACATCGAGAAAATACCAATGGAAATTACAGTGACTGAACTGATGAACTACATTGAACAAATTAAAAAAAAAGTATGAAAAAACACTGAAAGGAAATCGATGAAAAATACCTAAAAATATGAATTGAAAATACAATGAAATAGCATAGCAAACACACGCAAAAAATCGAAAAAAAAAATCGGAAAACCAATTAATAAAACAATGGAAAACACACTAATAAGCACACCGAAAAAAACCCAATAAAGAATATACACACAAAAAAAAAAAACAAAAAAAAAAAAACAGTAAAAGCACACATCGAGAAAATACCAATAGAAATTACAGTGACTGAACTGATGAACTACATTGAACAAATTTAAAAAAAAGTATAAAAAAACACTGAAAGGAAATCGATGAAAAATACCTAAAAATATGAATTGAAAACGCAATGAAATAGCATAGCAAGCACACGCAAAAATATAGAAAAAAAAACGTGAAACCTATTAAAAAAACAATGGAAAACACACTAATAAAAAAATAAAGGTAAAGACTCCGATAAAAAACCAATAGAGAATATACATACACACACACACACACACAAAAACCAGTAAAAACACACATCGAGAAAATACCAATGGAAGTTACAGTGACTGAACTGATGAACTACATTGAAAAAAAAAACAGATGAACAACTCTGAAAAAAACGACAGAATAAACCTTCAGAAAAATAACAAATGAATCTATTAAAAATAGAACAGATGAACTAGATTGAGGAACAAAAAAAGACCAAAACTTCAGACGAAGCAAATAAATAAAACACTGAGAAGTTTTCTTCAGTTTGTTTAGAAAAATACTCAAAGTTAGTTAAAAAAATTGATAAGAAAATACTGTAAAAAATTGCAAAACCTTAGAAAAAGATTAAAAACAGAATCGAACTAAAGCAAAGAAAACTTTGGAAAGAAATTGAAAACAGTGAAAAAACGAAGCACACGATACAATATTTGTAACAGTTAAAAAAAAAAGGAAGATTAGGTGATGAAATAAGGATGGATTTGAAAAAATGCACTCACAATTATCTAAATGGTTACCAACTGAAGAAAGATTGAAAAAGACAAAATGGGGAGACACTTTAAAAATCTTCGAAATTGCACAAAAATGGATAAAACAATCGAAAAATAAGCAAAACACATTAGAGAAAATAAAAAATAAAAACACTGGAAAAAATGAAAAAAACACAGTGGAAAATTAAAAAAACATACTGAAAAAAATAGAAAAAGGCAAAAGAAAAAATTAAAAATACGCAATGGAAAAAACACTGGAAAAAATGCAAATAAATAAATAAATAAAAATTGGAAAAGAAACAATGAAAAAAATAACTTGGAAAAAGGACATTGGGGAAGAAAAAAAAGAAAAGTGGAAAAAGTCTTAGAACACAACGAAAAATTAAAAAGCAATAGAAAAGACTGTGAAAAAAGCAACCAAAACACGAAAGCGCAAACGCTATGAGATGACGGAACGACCAAATTTCGTCGCACGCGGACACAGTAATGATGAATTTTGCGGCTTAACAAGCGGCGGCGATATTTGACGGGATCCCTCGAACGAAAATGTACCAACCGAGAAAAAAAAAATACCCGGACAAAATTTTGCCTTTTTTCCCCGAAAAAAAACGGCAATGTTAGATCAGCCACTCTAACTTTTTATGATTACTTTGAATATCACAAGAAACAGAAATTCATGATAAATAAATAACTTACCTTAAAATTAAGTATTATTAGTAAGCTTACCTTTACAACGAAGAGTATCATACCATTTCTTGAATAAATAGAGTCTCAAATTTTTTAAGCTACTAAAACTTACCTATATTTACCTTACCTTACTACTAATGACTGTTAGATAGATCTTTACAAGGCTTATTGCTCATTTTTCTTGATATCCTAAAGGAAAATTCAAGATCATTATATTACAATCATTACATCAATGCCGTTAAAGCAATAGAATTATTGTATTTTATATGGAATATTTTTGTCCCTTTTCTTAATTTTCCTAATATTATGAAAACTAAAATGTCGGAATCAAAAATTTCGATCAAGATAATTTGCAGATTAACCGAATTACTCCGTTAAAGAGCAGAATCAAGTGTTTTCCTCATTGTCCCAAGGTAATGAGCACTTCATGTCGTTAAAGTTCAAAAGTCGCTTTGGTGAATGTCCGAAATATTTATTACATCCGATTTGATATTAATTTATTCGTGGATATACAGGGTGTTTTTAAAGTCCCGGACCCATTTTGATGTTTAATAACTCATAAAATAATAAAGATAGATTAAAATTAATTACATAAATGGTTAGATAGACTCAAAAAGTTTCAAAAGTTACTTGTCAATGAACTTCCACGTGTGCCCCCTTCGTCGCACGGAGAATATCAAGTCGATAGTCAATTTCTACCTAATTGACTAGAAATTCGGTAGAAATTGACTATCGACTTGATAGTCAATTTCTACCGAATACATACTACCATACAAAGTAGTAATCTTCGTCAACAACAAAAAAAGATATGGTGATATCTTTTTTTGTTGCTGAGGACTGTACACATTGTAATAATTAATGTGAACGAGTTTGAACATTACATTAATAATAAAAGGAAGAGTTTGTTTCGTGTGTTCCTCTTATAATTCCAGAATCATTCTTAGAAGAGTTCTAAAATTTGGATAGCGGCTTCTAGGAAACATTTTAACCTCCCATCCTAAAAATCACTAAAGAAATTTCATTTATTTGTTGGGAAAGGACGTTTAAAAAAAAGAATATTTCCTATGGGTTATGCATTAGCTACTGCCAAAAATTAAACTGTTGACGGTTCTGCTTTTGTATTTTAAATATTTAAAACATACAATCATTTTCAGCTTTGCAATAATTATCACAGTGAATAGTGATAATGCTTGAGTTGAAAGAACTTAATTTCGAAAGGAATGAAGAAAAGTTGAACTGTAGTTATTGTTTGAGTTACGTGTTTTATTTGTATGATAAAGATAATATTGTGACCCGGTCGCAAAACGTGAATCAGTGCGCGTTTTTTTAAATAAAAAAATTTCGTATATTCAAAATTAAATTTCTCTTTAACTATTTGCCTATTTCGAGGAAATTTTGTGCAGCGTCATTTAAAATTATTTCTTAAAAAATATGTAAAACTCTGTATACCTCACGATTCAAAATTTTTTCAAACATTATTAAATAAAATGATAATAATTATTTAAAATACTTTTTTGCATGGAATTATCTTCGGATAAATGAATTTTATAATTGAGTACAAAAATTGTTCACTTTGTTTAACAATATGTTCGAGATATGATAAAGTTCGAGATATGATAAAATACACAAAAATTAAATTAAATGCTACATGGTTCAAATTTTGGGATGCTCTCTCTCCTGATCAAAACATTATTTTCCTGATTCCGACTATCTCCTCCTCCTCCATATTTTAAGGGCCAGGAATTCAAATCAGTAGAGGGACAAAATGTTTATTCAGAGAAAGTGCGTTTTTGTATCAGATTTCGTAACTAGAATCATTAAGATTGAGTCATACTACGTAAAAAAGTGTTCATTAGTTCAGTTTTGTTTTTCTTTTTGCGTATTGTACCATTTCGAAAATACTGCATTTTTCTGAATTCTAGCGAATTTCACTCATTAGTAAATAAAATATCCTTTTATTTAATTTAGTTTTTATAAACTGTTATGGAAATTGGTCTTAAACTATTATAAATTCATCACTATACAATTGCTAAACTTACCTAACATACAAAAAGACGAGTTTGAAGAAAATTTTCTTGCTCTTTTCATCTATGCATACAAAAAGCCATTCATCCATACGAATAAGATCAGAGAACCCTAAACAACGACTTCGATAAGCTAAAAAAATCTAAAATATTCATTAGTTTCACCTGTAAAAAAATATAATATTAAAATCAAAAATGAAATACTTAAACAATAAACAATGCACGACAGTTTTTAAAGAGTAAAAAGTAGACGTATGACTATCGACGTAGTAAATTTGATAGTCAATCGACAACAATTATTTTCTCTTAAATTTGGCGATTAAAAAAATTGCTTCAGCGTATTTTCTTCCACTAAACGTATCCGTTTGCGGTTGATAACACAACACGTTAATATCACTAATTTGTAAAATAAAACTCAAATTTTGTAGACAAATTCTTTGATTCGTTTTTGCTAGACGTATGGGATAAGATGTTTGATAATCAACTCTTTGACCATTAGTAATCAACTTGTTACTATGTTATAAACATATTGTTTTGAAACTTTGAACTCAGAAGGCATTAAAAATATTCCATTATCCACATTTACTTAAAATATTACGTTCTGTTTTATGTAAGGCACAAAACAGAATAAATAAAGTTAGCTTCACATACAGAAGAGCTCTTTCATAGACTAATAATATAGGTAGACTGCTCAACTATGATTGCCAATTGGCAACCAGGAACTCTCTTCACCAAACCTAGCTGTGTTTGGGTAGAGGCGGACTTAACAGTTGGTGAGCCTAGTTGCTAGGGAGTGCCAAATAAAATGGGCAAAAATTCATTCGTGATTTTTTTAAAAATATTTCAAAAAAATATTTTTAACCCTTCCCACGTGTTTCTTTTTTTTCTTCTCAAATCTGTACTGTTTCCTGCCAATTTCCATTAAAAAATTTCATAGGTGATTAATGTTTTCCTTAATGTTAAAGCAAGGTAAAATTCGAGCGATCTATTGCGATCTATTTTGCATCTATTGCGCATATATTATTGCTAATAGAACTCAACGCGAAAGTAAGATAGAAAAAAAATCAATATTTTCTAAAAAATTACTATGCAAAGACGTTTTGTTTGAGATAATCACTAGACAAATCAAAATGAAATTTTTTGATATTTCACAAACTTATTTATGATTGCCTAATTAACGAGTATTTAATAACACGTTTATGAAGGAAAAGACTATAGTGCTTCAAAGTTATTTTTAAAATTTATTTTTTATATTCACTTCAATAAAATTGAGTACAAAATAATTTTGTCGATATTTTCTTTAAAAATAAAATAAAAACTTTAAAGTTGCATTTTTAATAATCTCGTTATTGAAAAAATTATAAAAATTTGTACAAAATTATTTTGAAATCTTGTAACTTTTTGCTCAATATTTTGTCTTAATTTAGATTAAAATTTAAGGCATAACCAAAACTATCCAAATTTATATTATAGTTTGCCAACTATCCAAATTTATATTATATATATAAATTAAAATTTTAATAAGAAATGTAAGAGGCATTTAAACAAACGCTCAGTAGTACCCCAGCATCAAATTTTGATTTATATTTTACTTTTTAAAACGAAACTGTATAAAAAAAAATAGCAATTTCATAATTAAATATTTCTTTCGCAAATTCAAAATTCGATTGAAAACAATTAGATTGAAATTAAATTTATGAGATATTTATTAGAAAGAATAATTATACTTTGTCCAAACTCTTCGAAGTTACAAATTCTTTTCAATTACGCACATTATATTTTGTTCTGCTTAAGTAAATTTTACTTTTTCTTTGTTTTAATTTTAATTTTACTTATTTTACTTTTACTTATTTTAGCTTTACTTATTTTAGTTTTACTTATTTCAATTTTATTCATTTTAATTTTACTCATTTTAAATTTACTTCCTTTTATTAAATTTTATTTTCTTTCATTTTTCTTAAAGAAAATCTTATAATTTTAATATAGACGAAACAATTAAGTGAATTTGTTACTCATAAAGTTTAACTTTTATAACTCAATTTAAAACTATATAAGTTGACTTGTTGCAGAGAAGAAAAATTTATAAAATCGTTAATTATTGAAAAATAACTGTAAATTTTTTAAAATTTTTTTATTTATTTATTTTTCAGTTTAGCTTTTCCATTTGTTTAACCCACGTAAAATTTTTTTAACGAGACCAACCAAAAAAATATGTTTTCTAAAAAAATATTTTCGCTGAACTTGAAAACTACTGAATCTTTCTAAAAAATTAATTATTCCTGGAGGCTGGTTTGATTAATTTAATGTGATAAGGGGGGAAAGATAACTTTTCAGGGTAAGTTTGTTTCAAGAGGAGGGGTGGTTTTTACGATTGGGGTAACAGTCTAATCCGATTTTATTTGTCTATGGGTAATTTTAAACTCCTGATTTGAATGTTAAGCTAACAATCACTTTCTCTAGAAGCTTTCTATTCCGGACAACACATATTACAAAACATATTTGAGAGGACTAATATAAATTATAAACACTAAAGGCATATAATAACTCAATAGTAATAGATTTACACAATTATAAAATCTTAATTTGCATAACTATGGTCTCAGAAGAGCACTTTAAAAGCTCTTTAGAGAATAAGTGCAATAGTATCCTAAAACCACAAATCCAAAATTAAATCATGAATTTTTTTTTATATTAGAACAAAAATTTAAGGTTTTTAAAATTAATGAATTAAAACTAAAAATAAATAAGAAGTGCCAACTTTTAAACTAGATATCAGTAATATACAATACTATATACAGTATACAATAATATATATAACCTAAACAGAATAACATATGACATATGTATAACTTAAATAAACTTCAAATTAACTACTTAATTTTATATAGGTATATACCTGCTATTAATGATATTATGTATACTTAATTGATACTTTTTTCGAATATTCGCTGCAAGCGAAAAAAAAAGATACTTGTTTTCAGCAGATTATTCGGAAAATAATATCGTAAATAATACCAAGCTGTAATATCGTTATTTAGACTAAAAGAAACTTTAGATATGGATAAATCGCAATAGTTGGCGCTTCTTTTAATAGAAGAAATAAATAGAAAGTTTCAAAATATAAAGCTATTTTACTTCATTATTGTATCAAAAATTTATTTTTTAATATTGTAAAATAATAATTGTTACATTTCTTAATTCTTAGAAAATTTTCAGCATGTTTTATATTCCAATCTAATTGAAATAAAAATAAAATTGGAAAACAGGTATTTGTGAGACTCCTCAACCTTTCATGCACGTTTACTAAGTTCTTACTCATAAATGCTGAAAATGTTTAAAAGTAGTATCACAACATTTCGCTGAACTTTATAAATATGCCAATTATAAATTGACAAAACTTGTGTTTAGAGCCAACGATTTTTTTAAATTTAGACATTTACAAAGAAAAAAGAATACATTTATATAAACAAATCATTACCTTTAACAAACTTGTCTCACACTTATCGAAAAATTTTGCTTGATTGTGCTGTACGGGGTTGATCATGAAACTTTCCATTTAAAACTCACATTTTAAAACAATTTAGACAAAAATATCATCCTTTAATCATAACCACATAATGCGACAAAAAATTATGTATTTACAATACACAAAATTGTAAATACACGAATTTCAGAATTATAAAAAGGATTCAAAATTAAAATAACCACAGTTTAACTTTTTTTAAATGCAGGAAGGAAACACATACGATTGAATCAATTACTAAAACTCTCTGGTAAACTGGTTCTGGTCTTAAAGTGGTAAAACGCGTAATACATGAGATAAAATAGAATTGTTTAATAATTCATTGTAACAATGTAAGTACAAAAATGTAACAATAGAAAATATAAAAAAACCTTCAGCTTTTAATGATTAAATTTCTTGGTTACAATTGTTCAATCGAAGAAAACAGCATCTTTTAAATATCATTTTTTAATTGAGAAAATTGCGATGTTTAATTTAGTTAAAACATTAAATAAAAGAAAGTAAACTTAATGTTTTTCCATTTCAAAGATACATTTTAGACGCATAATATTCTGTATGCGTAAAATTGAATTTCGAAAAAAACAGATAAGACATTTGGCTTCCTTTTTAAGATATTCAATTTAATTCAATTTAAGACCATCTTATGGGAGACAAAAGCCATGATTTTTATGACCAAAAAACTCAAACCATTAGAAGTCCAATGAAAGCATTCTTTTTACGTCTATACAGGCATTCTTCATTTAAATATAATTTTAATTTTTATACAGTAATGTAAAGCAAATCTCTTGAACAAATCATTATTTTCAAAAAGGTATTTTGAAATAGTTATCTGAATCAAGCAATTCTGAAGCAATCAAATGTGATAATTGAATGCTTATTGAACTATCATAATTAATATTCATAAAATGAAAACTTTCTATACTCACGCATTAAAAAACTTATGAGGAAAATTGTTTTTCCCCCAAATAGGAAAACAATGAATACTGTGAAGAGTATTTTAATATAGAAGTTAATCAAAATAAATAATCTAGCTTTTTTTTGTTCTTTTGATTTATGAAAGCAAACTTGCATTTAAGTTTTTGAAGAAATTTTATTCCATTTAAGGCTTTATTTTGTTCTCCTTAAAAATTTCAGCACAGAAAGGATTTGTAGAAATTTTTGCAATTTTTCAAAGCATTGAACATAAATACATATAGAAAAATTCATTATAAGAAAGTTTCTGCACTTAAAAAATCTGTTTTTATTGCATCTGTTTCGAAATTAAAATAGAAAGACATCTTCTTCTCTCTCTTTTTTAAAAAAATAAGTTGATTAATACTGTGAGATTATGTATAATTTGTACAATAAATGTGAGAATCATAACTTTTAGCCACACACATTTTTTGTGCTCAGTTTTAAAGCAAAATACAATTTTGTGAACAAATAGTTTTATATGTTGTGATTTAAAATAGTTGCTAAACTTCTTTAAATTTAGAGCAGAAACTTTCAATTTGGAAAAACAAATGCATTGGAATTTAAGTTATGAGAACATTCTATTTTCACTCTTTAATCAAACGACTATAATAACAGAAAGAAAATTTTGCAATTTTTTGGATGGATTTTTTCCAGTTAGGTTGGTTTGACTTAAAAATCAATTACCATAAAAATCCATTAAGATAACACATATTATTAATGAAAATTTTTGGAAAATATTTCCTTCTGAGAGCATTTGTTTTTCCATACATTAAAAATATCAAAAATCTAGCTATATAATAAAAGTAAATAGAAAGCTCTAGAATTTTAAACCCATGAGAAAAGTATTACTGAATTTTTCTTTCAAATCATATTAAACTTTCTTTCCTCAAAAAAGTATTTTAAACAATGCAAATTGAATATGTTCTTAATAATATGTTTTAAACAATACAAATCTAATATGTTAAGTAAAAATGAATAATGGAACAATTTTTCTAATTAATTTTACTTTCCACTAATACAAAATAAATAGATTTTTATTCCTTATTAAAAGCCAGTCATTAAAATGTTTTTGAACAAGTCGTTGAACATAGCAATACTTTTAAGTTTTGGGGAACATTTTTTGTAATTCAATGAAATCTTAACTATCTATATTTAATATCTATCATAACTATCTTTAATATCTAAAAAGACGCCGAGAACAGAGTTGAAAAATTTAGTTAATACGAAATTACTCTGTCACGATAAGAAACCGTCCATCTTCATTTTTGTGGGTGAAATCCGAATTTATTGTATCACATGTGGGAATTTATTCCCAAAACTTTTTGAACTATTTAAAAAAGCATAATATGAGCAATATTTGAGCTTTAAAATTCGTTTCGCCATTTACATATCTATCAATTATTCTCTTAAAAAGAATCGAAATTAATTCTAGTCATTAGAAGTAAATATTATAAAAATGTATCAAGCATGATTTGCACCAATAACTACGGATGTAAACGAAGATGGACGTCACTGGGGCACCCGGGTACGTGGAGCCCGTATTTGCTTAACACTACAATTTAAGTCGATGAAGTAGCAATTGAAGATCCAAGGGAGGTACGATTTGTGTACATGAAAGCTGATTCTGAGAAAAACGAATGTCAAGGTATGTGAATTTTTCAGTAGCTATGTGATTGAAATTCTAAAAAAAAACGAAACAAAATGTACAATTTTTGATGTTGAGAAAAATAAAATTATAAAATCTGGTTGGACAAGAATCGCTTTTTCCTCAAACTTCTTTGCCATAAATATTTCCTCACGAAAAACATGAACCATTTTTGTCCAAGCACGGTACCTATCTTCACTGAGTAAAAACTCTCGTGAAGATGATTTGTCAAAAATTAGCAACCCTCAAAGTGCACAACATGACGATCCAATCGAAATTTTTGTAAAAAACCGGCCATAGGCCGTTCTTCTCTTTTGATCTTTAATTTCCTTTTCCCCATAGTTTTTTTTAAAATCAAAACGTCAAAAATTTGGCTGTTAAAATTTAAATATTTCCTAAAAAATTTGCAAAGACTTTCTGAAATTTAAAATATAGAAATTTTAAAACGGATAAATTTAAAAGTAAAATAAAAAACAGAAAATTTTATTTATTTTCTGATTTAAATAAAATTGTTTTCACTCTTAAACGAGAATTTTTTTTCAAGACAAGTACATATGAACAAAATCTACGCAAAATATTAGCATTTAAAAAAAAAAAAGTAAAAAATCAGAATGTAGTTTAAAAAAATCTGCATTGTAGGGTTAAGCAAACCCCCTGGGGAAAAGTTTTGATTTAGTTTGAGAGAGAAAAAAAATCAATTAGCCAAATCAAACACAGCTTCCAGTAAAAAAATTGAATAACCTTTTGAGGTTCGGATTTCAGGGTTGAGAGTTTATTGCTGCGAAGCTTATTGCTTCGCGTGTGCTTTAAAAATATCCCTAATAAACAAACAGATCATAACAGTCTCATCGGGATTATACAAACCGGACATTTTTCTTTATTATTTCTTACATATTCCTTTTTTGATTATAGTTACTATATATTCCTTTATAGTTGCTTTTTGTCTTCTGAGTTCTGTTCAAAATGACGAGGATTTTTAAACACTACATTAAAATCTATAAAAATTGCTATCAGATATTCCACGTCAATTCTGCATGTCGTTCAAAATGCAGCGAGAGTAATTCGCGGAATTCGTCAAATGTTCGCATTTATAATCAAAAATTTAATACAAAGCTCTAATTTTAACTACTGAGCTATTATAGTTACTAAATATAGTGAGATACAAGCTTTAAACGAAAAAAACCCCTTTAGATATTAGGAATTAAATTAAAGTTTAAAGATAATTTCCAATCAGATAATAATTTAAAAATATTTTTAATATCAAATTTTGGAATAGACATTATATTGATTATGCATTTTCAAGAAAATTTCAAGCACTGTATTAATAGATAGAAATAATAAACTGCTAAATAGCATGCATAGAAGAGGAATAAAAAGTAAGTTAGATACATAACGCGCACTTAAAATTTAGTGATTAGATCTATAGAGAGGTAGGTAAAAAGCAATTATGATCTAAAGCTAAAGGGGAAAAAAGAAATAATTATTAAAAAAAAACAATCGAAATTAAAAATATTTAATAAACTTGGGATAATAAGAAAAATATGACCAGAAAAAATAAATGGAGAGATTTAAGGAAAAGGAGTAAAAAAAAACATGCAAAAGGAAGTAAATATGCAAGAAGAAATTTTTTAAAACATATATTTAAAAAATTACCCCCCCCCTCCCATTTTGATATTATACATTAATAAGATAGTAATTCAAGAAGAAAATTAAATTCAGTATTTTAGCAAGAAAAGGAAAAATCACAGACTCTCATCAATGGAATGTCGAAGGCCATACACATGAAAGTACTACTTTATGAAAGCACCATCGAGGAAACTGTGGTAGAGTGTGACACCCTATAAATTGCAGTGTGTTCCTCAATGATGCACGCATGGAGAAGTACGTCCATACATTTGCCTCCCCGACACACCATTGACAAAGGATTGTTATTCCCCACGTAACTCGGGGCATCACATCTGATACACCCAGGCTACTTCTGCAAAAAATACAAAATTGTATTTACTTTTTGAATCACTTTTGTTTACTTCCTTTTGCAAAACAATAACCATGAATTTTAAATTTAATTGCCCGAAAAAAAATACAAAAAGGGGAATTTACATCGTATTTAAAGTCTAGATATTTTTTTTGAGTTCATTGAAGAGAACAAGGAACTCCATAACTGCATTCATGATCAGAATAAATGGAATTTTTCAGGGTCACATTCTTAATATTCGTGTTAGAGACCCATTTTATTTTTTCAAACATTCGAAACAAGCAATCAAACATTCTTAATTAGATTCTCCCTCACACCATCTCCCTTTCATCGAATTTTGTCATTTTTAGTATTCACCGTTGTTGCATCTTACATATTTTTTTTCTCTCTATCTCCCTATCTCTATCATTGACCCACTGTTTTTATTCTAACCACTTTTTTCATTGCTATTCCTAACCTTTTCACTTATAAGAAAATGAGGGATGTTAGGGAATTTTCTTTTCGAAGTAGACCGTTGGGGTACACCCAGTCTTGCTTACTTAATAGTGTGACATTTCATTAACTTAACAGGTGTTAAGAATGTATTAACCCTGTGTATTAAAATTAAACATAATTAAATTAAGTCTAGTTATTCTTTTCAATAAATTTTTAAACAATCTAAAAGCTTCCTTCTTTGGTGAAAATTGACCTGACATTGCTTGTAAATACTAATTGGACACAATTTCAGTAATACATCTCAAATCTAGAAAATATTTTCCTTGAACTAATTTGATTATCACAATGGCTCACAGTTCCATACCAGAGCCCCAATAAAGCATACTTCAATCTATCTTTCATGAACAGTGCACACCATTTGAGCTCAGTCAACAGTTCAAATAATTCATTGTCAGAAACTACCGATCCATGTATGATACATATTTAGTAGTCAGAAACCACCATTAAGTATGATAGAGAAAGGGATAAATAAGCGAGGAAATTTTATCCAAGCGATTATGAATATTGAAGGCGAAAATATTTCCCCCTCAAATTTATGTAATTTCCCTACATCTTCCCGGTTTCGTTGCATTTTAAGCCTGTTAAGAAACAATTTGGTGAGAAAAGGTTAACTCTTCTAGATCTAGCTCCTTTACTACAATATTTTTTTTTTCAATCTAGAAATCTCATTATATTCTAAAACATCGTGAGAAATATTTTAAAATTTTTACCAAAAACATTATAGATTTAAACAACAATTGATTACATATCGAACATTAAATCTCGAATAATATCAAGCTTTAAAATTCTTTCTCTTAGGTAACGTAAGCAATCCTAACATTCATGCTGCGTTAGCGATGCTTTTTTCTATCATCTTGCCAGAGAAGGCAAATATCCATTACCAATCTTAGTAAAAAAGTCATGCTTAATAACAATGATTGTTGAAAAAAATTCGATATTAATTTCTCTACAGTTTACTCGTTTGAACTGAAGAAAAATTAAAATGGTGTTTACGATATTCAGATTAACACACTCAACAATAAAAATGAGGTTGGAGAATGCTAACCAATGCAAACCATGGATGGTAAAAGGATTTACAGAACAATTAATAAAAATACGATATCTATTTTCATAAACAACCTTACAGGGATATTTTCTATATGAATGTCTAAAATTGTCCAAGAATTTCAAAATCTAACATTATCTAAAATTATAAGAAAAGATTTCATATTTTTGTATTTATTAAAATATTTCATTAGTAAAATAAATAAAAAATTGAACACTATTTTTGACCTACAAAAAAAATAAATAAAAATATGAACTAACAAACTTAGCACATTTAAAGTTATTTGACATTTATTACGGGTGAAGTTCGCGAACAACCCAAATTAGACAAAACTCAGAGAAAAAACCAAATTTAAATATCCAAAATTTTTGGGAAATAATAAAAAGAATTTATTAAATTTTTTTTTTCAATTTCCTTTGGTTTTAAAATTTTCAGCTAAATAAAAAGAAATAAGAGGACTGTTTAAAAATAAGTTTTAGTTAGTTTATATATCTGGAAATTAGATCCGAATTTTAGATGAATCAAAAATTTTTGCATCTACAGAGGTAGTAATCCTCTCCCCCTCCCTCATAGTACTTAATAGTTTCACCTTTTCCAAAATTTCATTTTTTTTCTTTACTTCTAACATATAAAAATTGAAGCTTTTTACAATTGCAAGGCATGTAAAATGATCTGAAATATTTTTTCTTTAGTTTTAATTTCGTACATAACGAACAATTTATGTTTGCTTTCGGGTCAATTCAGATATATAGTTTTGATTGAAAATTAGTTTAAAGACGCTTTAAAAATAGCCTAGTTTAAAATGAATAGCTTTGGTCTAGTAGATTCTTACGCTAATGAAAAGAATTTGCACTAAAACATACATATATTTGTAAAAAAATTTTAAACTTGACAGTTTAATGTTGAAACTTTTTATCTTTTCAAAGACAACTTTTCTTTTTGACCCAAGAAGTAAAAATAATCTTCAGTGCCCATGCTGCACGGTTTCTGCTTTCCATGTTTGCAAAAAAAAAAAAAAAAAAAAAAAAATTATATATATATATATATATATATATATATATATATATATATATATATATATATATATATATATATATATATATATATATATATATATATATATATATATATATATATATATATATACATTTATTTTGATTAGTTTGAAACGGAAGGTTTCTTAGAACTTCAGTTAAGCTTGTTTCGAGACTTAACATCTAGTTTTATTGACAATATAATCATGAACCGTGGAGAGAATTTAAAATGCATTTTACGTGGCTGTCAAATACTGAAGGTTTATCCAAGCTAGATTACTTGCAGGGCCATTTAGTAGGTGCTTCATTTCAAACTAAGGTAAGCCAAAAATCAAGCAACTTAAAGTTATAAAAACAAAAGAATAGGAAGAGTCCAATTCTCCTCTTTTTCTGGTTCTAATCTGCTGGTTATTTATTAGTTTCTCGTGAGCCATTGTGCAGAAGTCGTCAAAAACTTTGCGATTATTTTAGTGTAATTACCGATACGGGAATCTCCCCAATCAACGGATAGCGGTAACTGATTTTGTCAACAACGACGCAAATACTGTTAAAAGATCTAAAAATCAAAATAATCATCAATAAATGTAGAAGAGCTGTTTATAACATTTATTGTTATTATTTTTCAAATCCAATACTGTTTATCAAAATTATTTAACTTTTTAACCCTTAAACTCTTTTTAAAAAATTATCAGACGTTGTCTTAACTTTAAAAATTTTTTATTTAAGATTATCACACCAAATACAACTGCAATTTATACTTATGAAATATTTAACTCTCTTCAGTGAAATATATTCAAAGGAAAGGCAAGCTGCAAACATTAGATTAAGTTTTGTTCACATATCAATTAATAACCTATTTATAGAAATAATTAGTTTAACTAGCTGGATCAATTGGGAATTAATTTTAAGCTGCATTACTTTTTCTACTAATCATGGGATTCATCATTAATGAGGATGGGCCTCGACTATAAAATTAGTAGAGATTTGTAAATAGTGTCCCATTTAAATGGGTAACTAAATAGCACATTTTAATCATTCTAGTTATTTTACATGATGTCATTTAAATCAATGATTTTGCACTCTTTCAAATTGATAATAAAGTTCAATATGATTCTTTATGACTTTGAAGATGAATATTAAAATAATATTTTTTAACGTTTATAGTAAGAAGCATACTTGCGCACAATAAAATTTTATTTGCAGTTGTCATTTGATTTCTTAAAATATTTTTTCCACTTATTTTCTCCAAATATTTAACAGTAATAATTTGACATGTGTAAAAATCAATTATCTTATTGCTTCAAAATCATTGTAAATCAGAAAATATCTACTCCGCAGAAATATATAGATGAGCAACCATTAGAAGATTTTAACTTGTATGCTTATTTTTATTTTATCAACAAGCGTAGAATGAAAAATTATAGCAACGTTTTCTCTTTTTGAGAAAAGAAAAACAATTTTAATTTATTTCCTTAAACTTGTTTTATTGTTATTTTTATTTTTAAAAGATCGAAATGGTTAGCAAAATCTATTGGTTAGTTATCGTTGTTTTATTCACTTAATAATCTTACGTAATATGACAACCTTTCTGAAAACGGACTGTTTAAAAAATAAGATAAAAAAAAAGCTTAAGAAAATTTGAATGAAAAAAATGGCAGCTTTCTTCATTGAATGATCCAAGAAATGTTGCCTTTTAAAAAACAGCTGCTAGTATATTTTGCACCAGAGATATAAATATTACCGGTCTAAAACTATTAATCTTTGAAAAAAAATGAATATCAAAATAAACTTTTTTTAACTAAGTAGGTGCACCAAAATAAAGCATGTCATAAGATATTTTTTCTCTTTTTAATATTGAAATATAGAAACACATAAAAAAAAAAGACTCAAAATATTTAGTTTCTGTGACTTATAAAATATTTTCCGTTCTGATGAATGATGCGGTTAATGATCTGCGAATTCCCAGTTTCTCATTTTCTACCCTTTAGGATTGCAGTTTTCTCACCTATTGTGGGAGTCAGCAATCAAATTCACAAGTGAATAATAGAGGAAAGTGATTAGGTGGACAATGTGAATTTAAAATATTAAAAATAGTGCAATTTTTCCCCGATCATTTTGAATTTTTTTTGCAAAATATTGTCATTACTAATTTGAGTTTGTATCAGAAATTTTATAAAAATCTTAATTTGTTAAGTTATATTCTTTTTCAAAAAAAATCAAACTACCAAGTTTAATAATATTTTCAAAAAAATATTTAAAAGAAATAGTAAGTTTATAAGCACTTAATCTGAATAAGTGTTTTGCGAATAGTGTAATTATCCAATGGGGATATTTCACAGAACAAATATTTTTTTTAATGTCAATATTTGGGGAATTTTTTTAAAATTAATTTCGAAAAAATTTTCACTTTGCATGCGTTTCATATTAATAAAAAATTTTTTTAATGCTTAATTTTTTTAAAAAGTATAATCCATGCTTTTGTTTATAATTAAGTATTAGGTTGAACACTTGTTATTAAGTATTATCTAAGGAATGACGTTATTCTCCTTTTAAAGCTCTGAAGAAATTCTTTCTCTTAAATAAATAATAGCGTAAAAGAAACCATTCAGTTTTATGCTATTTATAAGTTATTAAAGTGCGAATAACATTAAAACATTAGACCAAGACAGTAGCAATGAATTAAAAGAAAACGTAGTGAACGCAGGACAAAGAATATTTAATTTGAAAGAATTAACTTCATGAAGAAAAAAATAAAATAGGTATTGAAATAAATGATCCATTCAAATTTATATGTTGCACTTAAAATGGCGTGAGAAATTAGAAATTATTTTGCCCCTTCTATTTTCTCAAACTTATTTTATATCACTGTTTGATTTTCTTACATTGAGGACGCAGCGATGTTTGGACAGTAAGAGTGTATGCAGCAGCACTTGTACTATTAAACGAAAAAAGATACTGATTAATAAATTTAATTAATCAGTAGTGAGAAAATAATATTAATTATATAAGTATGGCTGAGCACATGCTACAACGTAACAACATTAATTGCTACGAAATTTTCTTTTTTAAAAGTTAAAAACTAGTTTACACAATTATTACTACTAGTTGAGACATTTAAAGTAGTTTACTGAAAAGATGAAATGCACAGGTCTTATATTTGTTGATCAATAGGTAATACTATTGATTCTGTTCAAGAAAAACTTAATCATTAATTTTATTTATGTATGCATTTAAACTCTTTTACGTAATGATTTTTTTTCTTAGATAGGATATTAGAAAACGCACCAAATTGTACTTTTTACTGGAGAGGATAGTTTGAAAAAGCATATTTGCTAACTAAATTGTTTTAGCAAAAATATAAATTAATAGTATTAATAAATTATTTTTCTAGCATTTTCTTCCTCAAAGATTGCACCTCTTATTAGCCCTTTCCATTTGAAATTTAATTTGGCAAATTTCATTTCATTAAATCTCTTAAGTTCTCAAGCAAATCATTGAATTCTCAACTATAAAAAGTCAGAGAAGTGACATCATTTGTTTCCTCCAGATTGCGTAAACCCATTTTATACATGAACTTATTAAATTTGAGGAACACAAATCTCTCGTACTTTTGTAAATTTTAAATAAGAAAAAAAATCGAGAATGCTTCTTAAATATTTCTTTCTTTATTAATTTAAACGGTTAAAAACTAAAAAAAAAAAACGTATTGGCAATTTCTTGGATTTTGTATTTTTAAAGGCCCGTGTACTTAAACACAATTTTGTACATCGGCAGAGTTGCGAGAATTCGTATATATTTATCACGAAATCAGTTTTATCAAGCTTAACAATGACAAATTCAGAAAATAACACCTCATTGGCAGTTCTATGGATTTTGCATTTTTTTCATCGTTCCAACGTTTACTACAATCTACGTTTACTAGAATGGACTTCTCACAGATATTTGCAACTATATATATAGAGAGAGTAATATTATTTAAAATGCTTTATGCATTTGCCAATAAATAATGCTTCATTTTGAAATTACATTTTTAGCTCTCTAACATTGAAATAAAAAGGATTTATAAAGGGAGGAAAGAAACTTAAAAATCATACGTGTGGATTATTTCCATGAATTTCGGTAAAAAAAACAGCAAAAAGACTTTCTTTAAACTTTTTTATAAATAATTTTTCTTTAATTTCTGTAGAAATGACAGTTTACTGGTAAAGCGTCAATCATAAACAAATGAGACTCTACAAAGTTATTTTATTATTAAGTGTATTAAAATTATTTGAAGTAAAGGAAAATAGAAATAAAAAATAGATATAAGTCTTAAGTCGTTTGTACTTATGTTTGATCCCGTCATGGCATAGAAAAGTATTTTCTTAACGAAGTTTTATTCACGTGATTTTATTTCAATACTTAGTGAAATAGTTTCATACACACTGTAAAGCATAATAAATACCAAACATATTGGTTTCGTTTTAGCGATGTGTGTATATAGATTTACTAGCAGCTTAAAAATACTAAAATTTGATGGACTCCCAATGAGCTTAAATTGCGCGTCAACAAGTCAAATTTTAATTATTGGCTAACAACAAACTAAACAGTTTCGAAATTCTTTGTAGAAAAAAATCTGGCATTTGTTAAACATTTTTAACTCTTTTGAAAAAATTATTAATTATTGATTCACAAGACTAAAGATAAGAGAGAATTGACAGTTTCTTGTTGAAATAGAAGTGTTTTTAACTGCAATAAAGTTTTATTGCATTCAAGCTCCAAAAATATTGATTAGTACACTATTAAGAGAATAAAACGGATTTTACGCAATAAGTTTTAAAAATAATATATTAATGATATATTGGTTTCTTTTTGATAATATGATTAACCAACCAACGACTTAAATCTTTAACAAATTTGCAATAGTTTAATAAAAAAAAAAGACTGTTCACCACTGTACTTCATATACTGGTCAAATGCTAAACCATAGAGAGGACACAGATTTAAATTAAAAATATAATTATACTCTAGATATTTTCATTTTTAAGCGGTAATCATGCCTGTTTTGCAGGGATCGTCAATTACTGTTATAATTATTGGTTTAATAATCAAAAGCATGCATTAAGCTCATTAACATTTGAAATTCAGGGTAATTGTTTCATTCTGGTAGTTTTTCTAATTTGCAAATAATTAATTAATGGGAACAAGAGTGAAATTTTTCATTAGTCAAAAATTCAGTTTTAATTATTGGTAAAACAATAGATGAAAGAGGGGAAACACGTTTAAACAAGAAAAAAATTTCTATTTAGAATAACCAATTCTTTTTAAGAAATGTGACTCATCAATTTAAAAAATCACATATATACAAATAGTTAAAAAGTCTAAGTTAACCCATTAATTATAACCCACAATATTATATAGATACCCATTGAAAAACTGAGAGCAAACTGCTTTTTTTTGTTTGATTTTTCACACTTCGCACTAAAACATTCGTTTGAAGTGTATATTTTAATATTTTAATCTAATAATTTACAGTAATTATATTTCATTAACAAAAACATCTTCTAAATAAATATCTGAGAAACTGAGTTTCAAAGTTTGAACTCAAAATAAAAAACGTAAAAATACTTTTATTATAGAAGTTACTCTCATTCACAAGTTTTGAAAACTTACTTAAAAAAAAAACCCATATGAGTTTTTCAAAAAAGTGAAAAAGAAATCAAACAATGAATAATTATCATTAATTACTGCAGATAAATTAAACATTCGTCAACAATTATTTAGTAATGAAAGTTTAAAAATAACAGTACATGATTAGTTCCTTTATTAAAAAATATTTTGTTGCTGAAATTTCATGAACGACTTAAGAGCTTTAAAAATTTCAAAACGCTATAATAGTTTTGTGAAAATTTTATATTTGAAGTACTTTTATGCTTAGCTAGCACCTTTTTTTAAACTTCTATTGAATATATTTTTCCTCACTAAAATCAGGAAAAAGTGTGCCTCAATCATACAAAAGACATACTTTATAAATAAAGCTGAAATAAAAAGTTTAGATTTGGAATGTAAACGTTTCACCCATTTTTGTACTTTTACCTATAACTAATGTACCTATAACTGAATTGATTTAAAAAAACATATAGAAACTATTAATGCTTCCTGTTCATCGCAAATAGAAAGAAAAAACTTTTAAATGTAAAATTTGCTAATAAATTTTAGTATACTTGAATTAAATGGTTCAAAATTACATCCTTTTATTAATTTATAATTTGGTATTGACAAAAAATGTTCCAAATATCTCAATATATTAATAGAACCGAATCCTGGTTTTATAGTAGGTTTTGATTAGATTCCTTATCCAGACTCACATGAAATACAGGTCATGTATAAAATTATCCCAGGAGTAGATGAATAGTTATTTCAAAGGTTCATTACTTTCACATTATTAGCGAAATGTTTTTCTAAAAAAACATCTCCGTCAATGGCACATGTAAATGCAGCTAACTATTTAATGCACTCCTTCAAAATAAGATGGATGTTTAAATGTTGTAAACGAACAAGTCTATAGCATCTTTACTGAAATTGATAAACTTTAGTTATGGAAGAAAATTATTTCGAAAAATAAATTATTTACGTATATAATAATTATTAATAAATATTAGCTTTCACGACGTTATTTTGCTTTACGAAAATTTATAAAATTAAATTTCTGATATTAATTCACTGCATTTTGTTACAAAAACACTTTTCTTCTAATCAGGAAGTCTGATGAAGTCAAAGAAAAAACACTTTCTGCCAATGTCTAGTACGAATTATGACGCAGAAAAATAGAAATTTTTTGCGAAGACAGAAAAAGATAAAAAGATCAAAACTATTAAAAACCTTCATAAAAGTTGACTTTTTAATATTATTAATATGATTATTAATAACATTAGAGGACGCGACAAGCACAATACCAGAATTTAGCTAAATTGGAAAAAAAATAAGTTTGCATTTTTACTTATGCCTAAACATAAGAGGACTTGATGTGATTTTTAATCAACTGATTTTCATTTTTAACTATTGATTTCTGTTATATTTTAACTTTTATGACAGAAAAATTATGATTTTAATTAAGATATTTTTACAAATTTCAGGTTTTTGTCAAATATCATAAAACATTTGCATAAAAATTTCTAAAAAAATTCTGGAAATTTTTTTTAAATTGGTGTTTTAGATAAAAAGTTACAAGGAAAAAAATACAATATAGTCAATTGAACTGTAAAGAGCACTTAATTAAATATTAATTAACTCTGAGACCAACTGGCATTCATGCAAGAGAATATCGTGATAAAGCTTTGCCATCACTTGAGTACAATCATTTAAGCATGAGCGTGAATATCGTCACAGGAAAAAAAACATATTAGGTTTTAGTTAAGCTAAAGTTTCAAAATAATTTTTTAAAAAAGTTAGAACTTTAGAATTGTATTTCAAGGATACAAGTTAAGAAAGTCAGCGCAAAAATCGTATTGATTAATTTCCTGCGGAAGGAACGAAGTTTTAATTTCGAAACGAAAGATTTTGCTTCACTTTGCTTATAAAAATACTCTGAATTCCTAATTTCTGGCTTTCAGTCATAGGAAGAATAAATAAAACAAGAGGTAATGCTTCACCCTGTTTCAAAAAGAATTTTATTAATTTTAAAGTAAATATTTAAAATAACAGTTTCAACTTTTGAAAAACGTCCTCTTATATCATTTTATTGTACTGATGATTATAGATAAATCTTATGTAAAGCTGAATAGAAAAGCTTCACGAATCGTCCATTTGATTCAATTTTTTTTAAGGATTCCATTAATCGATTCAAATCTATTAGTTTAAAGATATTCAAACATTGAAAAAAATTGTTTGGTTCGAATCACTTTAAGTCGCTCTTCATTTAAAATGGAATTCGTAAAAATATAATCTCGTACTGAAGGTTTTCACCATTTTCGAAATAAAAACAATGTATCTCACTCATTTTATGAAAAGTATTGGAAAAAAATATGAAAAGAATGAAATGAAGAAAAAATATGAAATGATGCAAAGAATTTTTTATGCGTTATAGTTTACTTTTTTTTAGTGCAAAGAGTTCGAAATAATTAATTTATTTCACAATTACTATATTATTAGATAAAAAAAAATTTAAAATTTCAATGTAACTGAACGTTAATTTCTTGAAGTAATATATGAAATTACTGTAATGGTGGGAAAATAGTCAATGCTTATAAATAAAAAATAAAAACAATTTTTTTTATACACAGAATTTACTAGTGAGACTTCTTTTAACTATAATCATTAAAAGACAATAATCATGCACTTTTCATGCACTATACTATTTTTCCTTCAAAAATATATCCATACAAAAAAATAGCTTTTTAAAATAATATTTCAGAGAAAATATTTTTAGTGATAAAAAAATAACCAAAATACCTAAATTGATTTTTTCTTATATTTGAAGTATAAAGAACTGCTTTTAAACCTGTGATTGAACAGAAACATTTTTCGAATTAAAAATCTCAAAAAATTGCTTTTTAAAAATTTAATTTTTTTAAAAGGCATAAAAATATCTTTCATGGTAAGATAATTAACATGTTTTAAAAAAAGAAAAAATTTAAAATAAACTTCTAAAAAAATCAAATTATATTTTAACATTAATTGCTAAAGTTAACTTAAATATTTATTTAATAAAATTCTAAAAATAACAGCAAATATGACTAAATAACAGTACATGATTAGTCCGCAAATAGATAATCAGAAAAATAATTTGTTTGAAAAATCCCTGTTTTCTGATTGAAAAACCACCTTAGGGATTATTATAAAACTCTTAAACGGTTTTGTGCAAGCTTCTTTTTTGTAATGTATTCTTTAAGCATAGTGTGGATTTCTTTTTATATTCACTATATTCTTTGTCATTAAAATCATAAAAAAGGTTTGCATCAAAGTAAAAATTATACGTTAATATATATAAAACTAGAGCAAAAATATTAGTTTCATGCTTATAACCTTTTCACTCATTTTTGTGCATTTATTGACACACACTGAAACAATTCAAAAACACTTTAGATAAACGATTGAAGTTTGATTCAATAATAAAAATTCTAAAACTTATATTTCTTATTCATCACAAATTGAAACAACTTAGTAAATTTAAATTTTAATAACTAAAATCTCACTTAATTATGCTTGAAATTCATCTCTGAAAAATTACATTCTCTTCGTAATTAATGAATATGGCAGCGATAAAAAAAATACTGCAAAATATCAAATCCCGTTAATAGAATCTAAATGCAAATCCTGGTTCCATAGTAGTATTTTGATTAGATTCCTTATTTGATTAGATTCATATTTATAGTAATTCACTTTGCTCGGTCCAAGCCGGATGCGGATTCGTATTGACCAGCCATGCCATCGCTGGGATACGAACCCGGTTCACCTTATTGGAAGGCGAACGCTCTATCCCCTGATCCATCACGGCGCAAGATTTACAGTAATTTCCTGTGGTCGGTCCAAGCCGGATGCGGATTCGTATTAACCAGCCATGCCATCGCTGGGATACGAACCCGGTTCACCTTATTGGAAGGCGAACGCTCTATCCCCTGAGCCATCACGGCGCAAGATTTACAGTAATTTCCTGTGGTCGGTCCAAGCCGGATGCGGATTCGTATTGACCAGCCATGCCATCGCTGGGATACGAACCCGGTTCACCTTATTGGAAGGCGAACGCTCTATCCCCTGAGCTATCGCGGCGCAAGATTTACAGTAATTTCCTGTGGTCGGTCCAAGCCGGATGCGGATTCGTATTGACCAGCCACGCCATCGCTGGGATACGAACCCGGTTCACCTTATTGGAAGGCGAACGCTCTATCCCCTGAGCCATCGCGGCGCAAGATTTACAGTAATTTCCTGTGGTCGGTCCAAGCCGGATGCGGATTCGTATTGACCAGCCACGCCATCGCTGGGATACGAACCCGGTTCACCTTATTGGAAGGCGAACGCTCTATCCCCTGAGCCATCGCGGCGCAAGATTTACAGTAATTTCCTGTGGTCGGTCCAAGCCGGATGCGGATTCGTATTGACCAGCCATGCCATCGCTGGGATACGAACCCGGTTCACCTTATTGGAAGGCGAACGCTCTATCCCCTGAGCCATCGCGGCGCAAGATTTACAGTAATTTCCTGTGGTCGGTCCAAGCCGGATGCGGATTCGTATTGACCAGCCATGCCATCGCTGGGATACGAACCCGGTTCACCTTATTGGAAGGCGAACGCTCTATCCCCTGAGCCATCGCGGCGCAAGATTTACAGTAATTTCCTGTGGTCGGTCCAAGCCGGATGCGGATTCGTATTGACCAGCCATGCCATCGCTGGGATACGAACCCGGTTCACCTTATTGGAAGGCGAACGCTCTATCCCCTGAGCCATCGCGGCACAAGATTTACAGTAATTTCCTGTGGTCGGTCCATGCCGGATGCGGATTCGTATTGACCAGCCATGCCATCGCTGGGATACGAACCCGGTTCACCTTATTGGAAGGCGAACGCTCTATCCCCTGAGCCATCGCGGCGCAAGATTTACAGTAATTTCCTGTGGTCGGTCCAAGCCGGATGCGGATTCGTATTGACCAGCCATGCCATCGCTGGGATACGAACCCGGTTCACCTTATTGGAAGGCGAACGCTCTATCCCCTGAGCCATCGCGGCGCAAGATTTACAGTAATTTCCTGTGGTCGGTCCAAGCCGGATGCGGATTCGTATTGACCAGCCATGCCATCGCTGGGATACGAACCCGGTTCACCTTATTGGAAGGCGAACGCTCTATCCCCTGAGCCATCACGGCGCAAGATTTACAGTAATTTCCTGTGGTCGGTCCAAGCCGGATGCGGATTCGTATTGACCAGCCATGCCATCGCTGGGATACGAACCCGGTTCACCTTATTGGAAGGCGAACGCTCTATCCCCTGAGCCATCACGGCGCAAGATTTACAGTAATTTCCTGTGGTCGGTCCAAGCCGGATGCGGATTCGTATTGACCAGCCATGCCATCGCTGGGATACGAACCCGGTTCACCTCATTGGAAGGCGAACGCTCTATCCCCTGAGCCATCGCGGCGCAAGATTTACAGTAATTCCCTGTGGTCGGTCCAAGCCGGATGCGGATTCGTATTGATCAGCCATGCCATCGCTGGGATACGAACCCGGTTCACCTCATTGGAAGGCGAACGCTCTATCCCCTGAGCCATCACGGCGCAAGATTTACAGTAATTCCCCGTAGTCGGTGCAAGCCGGATGCGGTTTCGTATCTACCAGCCATGCCATCGCTGGGATACGAACCTGGCTCACCTGATTGGATTGTAGGTTTTTCCTTTAATCACAGTTGTGACAAATAAACAGAAAGCGACAAAACATTTTCTGCCATTGCCTTGCACAAAATTAATTGCTTTGCATAAGTGAAAAATATATTTCTCTGCGAAGACAAAAATTTTAAATATTCATTAAACGACATTGTGGTGCGGCTTTTTAATAAAGCATTAAGTTGTAGACTGCACTGTTAATTTGATTAAAGCTCGTGACAAATAAAATACAAAAAATTCTTCTAAAAAATTTTCACAACTTAAGATACTTCTATATCGAAATGGGATTTAAACAAAAAAGCAACTAATGTGTCATTTAGTCTTAGTATTGTTTTCGTTTTTAACAGTTTGTTTTTTTCGACATCTTAATTTTACAGGCAGAAATATTTAAAAAGTAATTTAGATAATTTTACAAATTTTATGCTTTCTTAAATATTACAACAACTACGCAGGTCTAATAATCGAAACAAAAATTTAAAAATCTTTAATAAATGGTCGCATTAATTGAAATATTTCCATGGAAATAATTCAAGATAGTTAATTGAACTGGAAAGAGTAATTATTTCCTTACTCTGAAAACAAGTAAGGAAAGGAAGTAAGTAAGGAAGGTATTCAAGTAAGAGTATTTCATGATAAAGGTTGGCATTTCTGTAAGAATATCTCATGATAAAGGTTTGCATTAATTTAAGCTTGAGTTTCGCCCCCCCCCCGAAAAAAGAGCATTGTTTAATTAAATTGAAATTTAATTGAAGTTCAGTTTAATAAACTGAAGTTAAATAATTATTTCAATAGAATTTGCACTTCAATGGATTTGAAGAGTTCCAGTTAAAAATATCTGCTCATAAAATTTTTTTGACTGGCTTCCAGTAATTGAGACGATGCATTTTTAGCTTGATAATAAATGTTAAAAACTATAAAATCAAAGTTCAACTTTTTAGAAAAAAGTCCTCTTAAAGTGATCTTATCATACTGTTGATTATAACTAAATATTGAATATTGATCTGAACAGAAACACTTTATGAATCGTTCATAAATTCAATGTTTTTGAAGGTTTCAATAATCAATTCGACTCTATTAGTTTAAAGATATTCAAATATTAAAAACTAAATTTTCTTTGGCTCGAATCACTTAAATTCGATCTTACCAAACTTTATTCTTCATTTAAAATTTTAATTCGTAAAAATATAACCTTATACTGAGAGTTTTCAAAATTACCGGAATTAAAACAAAATATATCACTCAATTCATAAAGTATAGCAAAAAAAGTATGAAACACTGATGCGAAGATTTAATGTTTTTTTGTTCAATTAAAAAGGTTTAAAAAAATTAAATAAATTTATTTAACAATAAACTATAATTAAATGAAAAAATGAAAGCTATGAAAAAATAGAAGCTTTCAATGTTTAACTCTTGTTTAATATATGAAAGTACTGTAATTAAGAAAATTTTTCAATGTTTATAGATAAATAAAATGATGTAAACAATTTTTCAGTAAACAGAATACTGAACTCAAAAATACATACATAGTATTAATTTGTTAACTCTTTAGTTGAATAATACAAAACATTTTAATTATGCAAATTGAAAGATAAATACAAATATTACACAAAATATTATTACCACAGTTTGCTTTCTTATATAGGTATATTTTTTTGTATTTTCCTTTTTTTACCTTTTTTTCTTTTTATAAATTTTTTTTTTTATATTTTTTTCTTTTTATATTTTTTTCTTTTATATTTTTTCTTTTTATAAATTTTTTTTTATTATATTTTTTTCTTTTTATATTTCTTTTTTTTTATATTTTTTCTTTTTATAATTTTTTTTTTAATATTTTTTTCTTTTATATTTTTCATGTTTTTTTAAGCAAACTGTTAGGTTGTTTACATAACACTAAGGTACAATTGATTACAATCTAGTAAACGTTAAAACCAAAATGAATTTGCAAGTTTTCATGAAGGTTAAATTGGTCAGTTACATTGTTTACATACATAATAATTGAATTTGTTTCAACTGAAACACTTTTTTAAACGTAAAAAAAAAAAACATTCTCAATAATGTTTCATACCAAATAACGTAATAAAAATATCAAAAATTATTAAAAAGAGATTGTAATAATAAAATAAAGCTTTCCAAAGTAATGAAAATCCCAATAAGTTCATTTTTTGACTACTCATTTAAAGTAATAAAAAACACTTTAAATAATTTGGAATAAAAACTTTATGCAGATTTTTTATTTACTTATTTTGATGGGGTGATTTGGATTTTTATTTTTTTAAATAATAAAACAATGTTTAAGATAGGGTATGTTGCAAATAGTGACAAAGGATGAGAGAAATGTGAAGCATTTGCAGATGATAAAAATATAAAAAGATAATGTGATCAATTAGTTACAAATAAGTGATTTAAAATTTTTTCAAAAAAAAATAAAATAATAATAATTCATATTTAGAGAAATAAAAAAAGTGAATATAATTTGGGATAAAAATCTTTATACTCCATCTTTTTTTTTGTTACGATGGAGTGAAATGGATTTTCCTAATGGCAAGAATTAGCTATTAATAAATGAATTAAGTATGGGTATAAAATTTTTTCAAAAAAAAATTAATAATAATTCATATTTAGGGAAATAAAAAGAAAGTGAATATAATTTGGGATAAAAATTTTTTTACCCCATCTTTTTTTTTTGTTACAATGGGGGAAATGGATTTTCTTATAAACGAGAATTAACTAAATAAATTAACTAAGTAAGCACAAAAACTTTCAAAAAATCCATTCAGTCCGAAAATAATTTTTTTAAAGAAGGAAAAAAAAAGAAATAACATTTAAAGAAATAAAAGAATAGTTTAGAGTAAAAAAAAAATTTGCCCCATCTTTTTTTTTTTTTTTTGGATGAGGTGGAATGGATTTTCCTTTACTTAAAATAATTATAACAACAATGAACAATAAAACACTTCTGGAACAAGCCCCCTCAAAATATGTACATATTTTAAAAGTATTCATTACATTTACATAGAAAACACTTCAAGAAAAATCAACAAAAATTACAAGCTTTTGAAACAAAAAGGAGCCTAAGAAATAAACTAAAACATATTTCTTCAGTTAGTTAGTCAATTTTTTAATCACCCCCATTTCATTTGTTTCCTTTCTTCTGTTAATTGACGTTTTACACTGAGAGTTACTTTAAATAGTTCCATGAGAGTCGGGTCAAAGCTGCTTATATCAGACAATCTAGAAGTTTGTCGCACTTTTTGTGCCTAGTATTGTAGAATGCTGCAATGCTATGCTAAATTGTTTGATTAAGATAATCTAAACGGCACCTTGCGAATTATAATAACAGCCAATAGTTCACTTTATTTCGATTTCTATACAACATTTCCATGAAGTATCAGTTTCAGTAATTATTATTAAACAAAGGAAGAATGAATTATTTATATTGATTTTCCTTTTCCAGATGTTTTTGATCTTCAACATGCTGATATCATAGAGGAATGCTGTAATAGTGCCATCACTAACAGTCACAGGATTTTTCATATCTATTAGTTGACTTTATTTCGAATCCTTCACTCAATTTATGTGAAGTATCTGTTTACTCTTTATTATTCTTACAAAAGGAAAATGAATAATTGGTACTGCTTTTCTTTGCAGAATTATTAAGCAATTGTCCATATGATTGTTGGTATGAGGAAATATATGCAGGAATTTTCATGGAATTTCACAAGATGCATGCATCAAGTTTTAATGAAAAAATACTCCAGTCACTAAGGTATGGGATCTTTATTCTCATTAATTCACTTTTTTCATATACTACGCAGTTTTCACACCAAGTAGACTCACTGTCCATTATTTTGTCAGAGGAGGAATCACATCTTGGTACTGCTATTAACTTCAGAATTATTAAACAATTGTCCATATGATTGTTGGTATGAGGAAATATATGCAGGAATTTTCATGGAATTTCACAAGATCCATGCATCAAATTTTAATGAAATAATACTCCAGCCACTAAGGTATGGGATCTTTATTCTCATTAGTCCACTTTTTTCATATACTACGCAGTTTTCACACCAAGTAGACTCACTGTCCATTATTTTGTCAGAGGAGGAATCACATCTTGGTACTGCTATTAACTTCAGAATTATTAAACAATTGTCCATATGATTGTTGGTATGAGGAAATATATGCAGGAATTTTCATGGAATTTCACAAGATGCATGCATCAAATTTTAATGAAATAATACTCCAGCCACTAAGGTATGGGATCTTTATTCTCATTAGTCCACTTTTTTCACATACTACGCAGTTTTCACACCAAGTAGACTCACTGTCCATTATTTTGTCAGAGGAGGAATCACATTGGTACTGCTATTAACTTCAGAATTATTAAACAATTGTCCATATGATTGTTGGTATGAGGAAATATATGCAGGAATTTTCATGGAATTTCACAAGATGCATGCATCAAGTTTTAATGAAAAAATACTCCAGTCACTAAGGTATGGGATCTTTATTCTCATTCATTCACTTTTTTCATATGCTGCGCAGTTTTCACACCAAGTAGACTCACTGTCCATTATTTTGTCAGAGGAGGAATCACATATAGGTACTGCTATTAACTTCAGAATTATTAAACAATTGTCCATATGATTGTTGGTATGAGGAAATATATGCAGGAATTTTCATGGAATTTCACAAGATGCATGCATCAAGTTTTAATGAAAAAATACTCCAGTCACTAAGGTATGGGATCTTTATTCTCATTAATTCACTTTTTTCATATACTACGCAGTTCTCACACCAAGTAGACTCACTGTCCATTATTTTGTCAGAGGAGGAATCACATCTTGGTACTGCTATTAACTTCAGAATTATTAAACAATTGTCCATATGATTGTTGGTATGAGGAAATATATGCAGGAATTTTCATGGAATTTCACAAGATGCATGCATCAAATTTTAATGAAATAATACTCCAGCCACTAAGGTATGGGATCTTTATTCTCATTAGTCCACTTTTTTCATATACTACGCAGTTTTCACACCAAGTAGACTCACTGTCCATTATTTTGTCAGAGGAGGAATCACATCTTGGTACTGCTATTAACTTCAGAATTATTAAACAATTGTCCATATGATTGTTGGTATGAGGAAATATATGCAGGAATTTTCATGGAATTTCACAAGATGCATGCATCAAATTTTAATGAAATAATACTCCAGCCACTAAGGTATGTGATCTTTATTCTCATTAGTTCACTTTTTTCATATATTACGCAGTTTTCACACCAAGAAGATTCAGTGTCCATTATTTTTCAGAGGAGGAATGACATCTTGGTACTAAGAAACTGTCCATATGACTGTTGGTATGAGGAAATATATGCAGGAATTTTTGTGGAATTTCACAAGATGCATGCATCAAATTTTAATGAAGAAATACTCCAGACACCAAACAAGCATATTATCTTGTTTTCTATTAGTCCACTTTTTTTTGTATCCTTCTTAACTTTCGCATCAAGTTGCATCATTATTTTTTTCAGAGGAATAATTTCTTGGTGTTTATTTTTCTCCTCTGAACATTTGATGTCCATTTCTCTGTTAGATCTCAGGCAGTATTACTGGCTGTGTCGATTCTTTCCCATTCCATTTATATCTTTGTAACTTTTATAATCTTTTATCTGCTCAACTGAGACTTATATTTGTATTATTTTTAAGGACAGGCGAGACCATATCAAAATGTAAGTCCAATAGCCAGTACATAAATCAAAATGCCGTCGAACAGTGAGTACAGGACTCTTCCAAATTGGTTTCGTGCAGATTTAAGCAACCCTTTTGGATACTCTCTTCCTTTTTAATATATAAAATGAACTCAAACTCACTTTCTTTAAAAGATAAAAATGAATTTTGCTATCCTTTTCCTTGATTTTTGTTTTAATTTATGAGTAACGAAAATTTGAGTTTTATTAGATATCGCTTAAAAAGTCTTTTCGATTTTAAAACTGTGAAAGTTATCTTTGAATCTTGCAATTCTTCCTCCTAAAATTGTTTAACTAAGTTACTTTATAGATGTTTATTTTGACAAACAGTTGGAGTTTCCACTTGGGTTTTCTTTTTCTTTTTACGCTTCTTCTATTTTTAGAGATTCAGTATTTCCAGTTGATCCTGTATATTTTCAATCTCACTGTTCAAGAAACTACTCAATTTCGAGCTCTCATTCAGTGAGTTTTCTAGCAGAGTCACACTATTCTTGGAATTCCAAAAGTATGATCGTAGTTTGCAGGAAATTTAAAAAAATCGTAAAAACAGTTTTTTTCCTAAGAAAATTCAGCTTATTGACCCGACTTATTGGCTTCAAATTTTTAATCAGTTTGGGAAGGGGTGATTGTCAAATTCAAACATTTTTCTAAAAATGTTCATTGATCTTCTATAGTTATCTTTCTTTTTTGTTTATAATAAAAAGAAATAGGTCAGCTTTTACTTATAATACAGAAAATACAATAACCTATGCACTTTCCCCTTAAATTGTAAATATAACCATATTCAAATATACAAGTATAAAAACTTAGCTTTTAAATATAATATTTTAGAAAAAATTAGAAAAGAACATTTTTTACACAGTTTGAAACAAGAAGTAACGTGCTCTTAAAACTTAAAATATTTTTTTAAAGTTCAAGTATTGTTTAATAATATCAATTCATTTAGCTACAAAAGCTAGGGTTTCAACGTAGAAAAGAAAAAGTTACTTTGGGAAATAAATTTTCTAGAGAAATTTTCAAGTAATTTAAGTATGAAACATTCTAAACTTGGAAAATGCTTAAAATAATCAGAAAGAGTTTTAAAAAAATGCACTACAAATATGTACTACAAAAAATTTACAGATACTCTGTAATTTTTATTTGTGCGAAATATTAAAGTTGAAAAGGTTTAAAACTGCCAAAAGATTGATAATAATAACAGTTTATAATAGATTAGTTCATTTTTTTTTTATTTATCTATTAACATAAAACGCAGCTTCATGATTTTTTTAAAGGCTGTTGTTTAAAACTATTTAAAAAAATAAAAAAATAAATAATAACTACTCAGATAATGCTTTTAAATAAAATCTATACATCATTTTCCATACTTTTTAAATATTTTTTATATGTTTAAACAAGCAAGAATTGAAATTTGTTTCTAACTATTGAGTGATAATACAATCTTTGAGTGATAGTACAAAAATTTTGATATAGAGATTTGATAAACATGTCGGCGGAGCTGACATGCTATGAAGTAATTGCTATGATCAACAGCATTAAGAGGACGTTAAGGGAATACCGTTGAAACCCAATCTAACCCTTGAAAAAATAATAATTTTCTAATTATTTTTTATCTTGGAAGAATTACTCGGGGCGAAGATTCATAGATAGCAATAGGAGTAAAATAAAGATACTTAAAAGAGTTTGCTTTTTAATTCAAAAAGCAGGTTTACAAAACTTTCAAAGCCTTGTAAAAATAGAATTTTGTTAAAAACTTTCCTATACCACGATCGATACACACGTTCAAAAATGAGAAGCCAGCAAAAATATTATGAATATCCGAAACATAACTCTCTACAAACTGATATTTCGTATCTTTGGTATCTTTGGTATAAGATGGTATCTTTTTTAAAAAAGGCGATGAAAGTACACTCATATGAATATTGTTAGATATACCAGTCCTTATCACCAGCAATTGTTTAATACATGAATAACTGTTAAGAGTTGGCACAATATTATTCATTAAATAAGTCATCAGAGAACATTAAGGAAAAAAAAGGTTTTCCGTTAGTGATTGCTTAAAATATTGACGCAACCATTTGATACTATAAGTATTATGTGCTATAGAAAAAGGGTTAATATTATATAAGATATTTTAGGGCTGTAAAATATTTTTAAACTACGAAACGAAACTGGATTTTACAAAAGACTTGCCATTTTAAATTGCTTGTTACCGTTCTACAACTTGCTCTTGTGATAATTATGCTACCAAGTTTAAAACACATATCGGATTAAGGAAAACTCCTACTAATCATGTAATATTTTAGAATAAAATATTTTCCGACTAATAGACATAGATTTTAATCATAGATTATTATTTATATAACTAAGAACAGGACAGCATAAATAGTTTTTAAACAGCTTGTTGCGGTCAATTCGAAACTAGAGAAGTCTCCTTATGGTCGAAAATGCTTCACTTTTTGTTAAACCTTGCACTGGAAAGCATAAAAAATTTACTAGATCGTTTTATTACGAATCTTTATTAAGGGTTTCTTACTGAGAAAAAAATCTGAAAATGATCATTTTTATAATTCGACACTCAAAATTGAGCATTCATGCACAACCCGACAATATTTTCAAAAGTATTTATTGTCCGTCAAAATGCATTTTTCTCAGTTTTTAATGCATAGTTATTAAATATATATTGCATTCAATTAATAAAGACTTAAAAATTTTTTATAATCTATGACTATGATGTCTATTATATACGCCAAAGTCTCAACGAAATTTCTAAAAACATTCACTTTTCTTAAATAAGTATTAAATCTCTTTATATCAAACTACATTACAGTTTGAGACCAACATTTCTTTCATTGGTAAATGAAATACTTTTTCAAATAAATAAAATCTCTAAAATTCATTAATATGATTTTCCCACAAATCAGAAACACTAAGATGAATTTCAAGCATTTATGAAACAAGCAAAGGCTACGAAAACGTTAATTTGTGTGTGATGCACTCAGATGGCTACGAAGCTTGTTTAAATTTTAAGCATCAAATTAAGAAATGTCATTTTGTTAACAACAATCTTAGATGCAAACTTAATTTCTTTCTTAAAACAGTGCATTTATTAAACACTCTTTCAAATAAATTAGCACTCAAATGACATCAACAAATTAGCTTGCAGAGAACATGGAATAGTTGACCTTCTCTGATAGTTCATAGTTGTAGAATTTTTTCATTTTTTTTCTCACGAGATTAAGGTGATGTAGGTTTTTTAAGAAAATTATAAGTTTCTCATGAAATGATTTAATGAAAAATCTAATAAATAGAAGAGTTACCTTAATTTCTTAGCTTCATCTCGAGATTTAGCTTTAAAATTACATTTGCAACAAATTTTTCTTTTCAGTTTCTTCAAGTTTTGGGACGACTAATCATGTACTGATTTATTAATGTAAATAATGTATTACTACATGAAACTGTTGAAAAAATTCTTACACATATCTTTTTAAATCAAAAGCGGCACTAAATGAAAAGTAAGAGAACAGTAACATTAAAACTAACTTATTTTTTAAAAAAGGCCTCAAAAATTTATTGATCCCTTTCCAAATAATCAGTTAATATTTTTTTTAAATATTGCTCTAAGAAAATTTTTGAAAATTTCTTTATTTTTTAAGTAATATTCAGATTTTTTTTGTTCGAAAAATGTTTGCAAGATATACTTTGATAAATTGAAACTTTTTTAACTTCTTTTATTTTTCAACCAATAAGAGCTAAAATTTAAGTTTTAAAGAATTGGTACAATTTTTGGGTGAGAACACAGTTTTTTTTTTAACAATGAGATTAATATTCTAAAATTTTTACATAAACAAATCCTTTAAACAAGTATATATATACTTTTTCTGGCATTTGTCGAACAAAATATTGAGTTTAAAAATGAAATGACATAACATTATTGAATTGCAATCCAGATTGCATTATCGTAAATAAAGATACTATAGGTCAGATTATTTAAGCAATGTAAGATAATGTGCCAATAATTTTACCGAACTATTTTTTAAACAAATTAACACCTTTAAGGAAATTGTATTCACTGCTTAATAATTTCCATGTAAAAAAAAACCTTTCAGAGCTTTCTCAACCGTGCATTATTGTATAAAGAGGACGTTACTCGGATGCAGTTGAAACTAGTTAGAAAGTATTTATTTTTTGAAAAGTTTATAACTATTTTTATTCATAAAGAATTACTCGGGGCAAAGCATTCACTAAAATGAAACGTAATCAAAATAAAAAAATTTAAAAAAAAAACGATTAAGAGAATTTATGCCTTTTTATGCAGAAAGAATGTTTACAAAACTTTGTTTTATAATTCAAAGTTTTGTAAAATAATTAAATGTGGTTAAAATTTTATATACCTCAATCGATACAAACTTTCACAGATGGGAAGGCAAGAAAGAGTTATGAATGTCCAGAACTTACCAACTACTCACTACCGAGTAATACTTCATTTTCATTTAAAAAATATGCTAAGACGGCTTTTCTCTTTTATCACAATTTTAAAAAGCAACGGAACACTTAAAATTCAATCCTTTTCTTAAAAGAAAGGATATGTATTTAAAATAAAACTTAATTCAGAAGAAAAATACTTAATTGTAAATAGATTGTAAGGCGATGCATAAAAACAATCAAACTCATGCATAAAACTAATATGGTTAGATATGACATTCTTTATCACAGACTAACTAATAAGTGTAAAGAGCTTACATCAATATATATATATATATATATATATATATATATATATATATATATATATATATATATATATATATATATATATATATATATATATATATATATATATATATATATATATATATATATATATATATATATATATATATATATATATATATATATATATATATATATATATATATATATATATATAGATTAAATTAACAATCGGGATCTTATTAATCATAGATCATTTTACGGTAGAAAAGATGGCGTTTCGTTAGCGATCGTTTAAATATTAAAGCAACCATTTAACACTACTGGTATTGTGCGCAACAGAAAAAAAGCTAATATGTATTATCTTAGATGTTTTATTTATTAAAAGATCAATTTGAGAAGGATTTTCAACATGCATAACAAAAACTCAAAATTTGTAAAAGTTTTGCCATTTCAAATTGTTTTTATAACTACTAATGGTATGCTTTTTAAGTTTAAAACACACTACTCGAATATCATTTTAAAACAGAAAATGTTATCTGACAAAAGCCTGATCATGCAAGATTTCATTTGCGACTTCGAACATATTAGCTACGGTTGAATATCCTGTTGCTGTTCGAAGCTAAAGAAATTTTCTTGTGACAGAAAATGTTTTTGTTAAACCTTCTACAGTAAATCCAAAATTATTTAGTGAGAAATTTCTATTAAGGAACATTAAACAGCATTTATAAATGAATAAGTTTCTGCAAATCAATGTTAAATATTTATATTGCGCGTTCGTACGTAAATACTGTTTTCTATGCCAAATAAAAATGAAATTAAGAATTATTGATATAGGAAAGTTTTCCTTTCACAGAAATACAAATATTTAATATTTGTAATTGTAAATTGCGCAGACTGTCAATTACTGGGATAAAATATTTTAAGCATTTAAAAAATAATTATGTAATCAAAAACCATGTTAATTATTTCTTTTTGAAAGCCATATTTCTCAATTAAAAATTCTTTTGGGAATGACATTTTAAATTCATCTTCTTAATCAATTTTAACTACAATTATTCATGAAGTTTAAAATACTCTTGCTTCATTGTTCAGTAAGCTTTATAAAATATTTGAAATATCTCAATTCTATATTTCACAAGATAAGGAATCTAAGTTAATATTTGAAGAAAAAAAATAGAATTTTTAAAAAGTATTTTTTTTTTGCAAGTTTTTTTTAATTAATTTTATTTTTATAATACGAAATTCATGCCTTGCAAAATCCTTAGTGGGCGATGAACAGGAATAGCTATGGAAATTGCAAAATTTTATGCATAAATTAAGTAACGCCATTTTGACTCATAACTGCACATCTAAGATACTAGCTTAAACTGCTTTTTAAACAGTTAATTTTTAATAATTATTATCTTCATCAAATTAGGCTGCACAGAATACATAGTCATTATCCTATTCCTAGCTCTTCTAAAACAAAAAAAGGAGAAAATCTGAAATTCCTTTGGAAGCTTGAAGTTACCGAATTTATCAGTTTTTCTTGAATTTTAATTAAAATAAATTACTTTCAGTATCTTCACAAAATGTTCGAATTAAAAAAAAAAGAAAAAAAAAAAGATTGAGAACTGAAGATTAGTTTTAAATTTTAAAGCAATTTGTTAGTATCATCTTAAGATTTGTTTTCCAAATCCCTCACAAACAACTATTTTCCGTTTCTTTCAGATCTGAGAGGACCAATCATGTACTGCTTGTTTAAATAAATGCAAAGTCTTACAATAGAGTTTAAAATTATTGAATACTCGATGATTCTCTATGTAACGTAGAAAGTTAAGTCTAAACGAGTAAACCGTCAGCAAATGGCTGAGACCAGTCAGAAATATAAATTTCTTCGTAAACGCAATATAAAGTCATCGTAATTTATGCATTTATTTCTTGCTTTTAAAATTTATCTTAACTTTTAAAGGTATCTATTATACGCAAAATTAATGTTAAATAACTATGCGTATGTGTTTGGATTCTAGCTATACTTCGCAGTTGTATCGAGTTGTTTATACTACTATATGCTAACTAAGCAGTTAAATGTTGATAACAAGTTTTCGAGATAAAAAAAAAGTATTAATATTACAATAATTTTGAGAAACGGGCAAAAAAAAAGTTATACAATGCAATGATGCTTTAAGATCACGGCTTTCATCTTCACAGTTATGATATCTACAATAACTTTAATAATCAAATAAGTTAATTTCTCAACTTACTTTAAAAAATTTTGTTAATTTTATTTAAATAAATTTCATTAAATTTCTTCTTGCATAAAAAAATCCAGTGATTTTTAGATTGCGAACATGCTTCCACTCTTTAACTCTCTACAATATATAATACACACCTCAAAAACTTTTTTTTGAAAAAAAAAACTGCAATAGCTGAGTTTCACGTATATTTTTTTGAAGTTTTAAGTTTCGACACAGAAAATTGATTACTATATTGTACATTTAGTTTTTAAATGTGAACAAAAATCTTAATTTGATCAGTAACCCATACTTGATAGCAAAACTCAAGTGAATAGTTTTAGCACTCCAAAAAGAAACCAATACAACAAAATAAAAATTCAAGTTTTCTGCACACTTTTAAAAAAATAAATAAATAAAAAATCAGAATTTCAAAAAATAAGTTTCTATCCTGATCAGAATTTTTCTAGATAAAAAATTTATTTAATGATTATTCAAAAAGTTTGAAATTTGTTTTGAGAAAATTATCATATCTTAATAAATTTTTTTTTTATTTATTGTGAATTATAGGAATATCGATGTACAGCTAACACCTATTAAAACCCATTAACGCCAAAATTTTAAATAGCGTGAAGCAAAAAAAGCTCCTGCTAAAAAACAATTTTTTTTAAAGTTAAATGAATATTTTCTCCTGTTAGCTACTATTTGATTTTTTAAAAGAATAAAAAACATTTGAGTAATGTAAAATTACTTCTGTTTTAGATAAAAATTCTCGTAATTCTTGTGATGCATAATGTCATGGCTTGGTCTACATGGGTTTTAATATAAGAAAAATAAACGCTCAAGATTTATGGATTTTATAGTTTACTGAAATGTACCTAGCATCGGTTATACTACGCTAAATTTGTACAACGATGGAATAATGAATCAATTAACGAATTTAAACGGTGCAGTAAACTATGTATGGCACAGAAATAAAGAGAAAACCAAATAAAACAAAACAAAATGAAACTAGGAAATTTCATGGTTAGGAACCAGTATTAGCTTATAAAATATAAATAATTATGAATTAAGTTTTTATTTAGGGGGGAATACCCCGAAAAATTTGATGAACGTTTGAAAAATTATATTTTTTATGAAAAGTGTTAGCTTTCCTAGGGTTATAACAGTAACGGAAGTTTAAAAGTTTAAACAATCAAGTTAAACCTTTGTACTCTTATGGCGTGTAAATTTTAAAATATATATATATATATATATATATATATATATATATATATATATATACAATAAACTACAGAAGATTTTTATCGTAGAAAATGTATATAATCATAAAAGAAAATTGCTTTAATTTCAGTTATTGCAAACAAGCATAAATAGAAAAATTTAGGTAATAAATATCTTAATTGGAATGATAAAGTAAAATGCAATCGAGAACTTGTTAAACGATCATTTAAAATATTTGTGTTTTCAAAACTATGCGTTTGACAAACTAAAAACGTTCAAGCTAATAAACTACGACCTTTATTTATTATAAATAACAATAAGCTTTTTGGAAAAAATATTGCTACATTGTATAGGACTTTCGCTTATACCAGTATGCACCTGTTAGAAATTGCCAATAAATTACAGAAAAACCTTTTAATCGACTAATATTCAACATTAATAAATTTAAAATAACTGCATTAATTTAATTTTATTTCAGAGAAAAAACAATTTTCTAGATTAAATAAAAAATTTTCAACATGAAATTTTTCTAAATAATTTTTTAAAGCGTTTTAATTTCCTTTTTTTCGAATTATTGATTATGAGTTAAATTAATTAACGAAAATATAAATGTAATGTATAATTCAAATGTGACATAAATTAAATGAAAATATCAGCCATTAAAGTACTTAAATGGATCGTTTTTAGAAAGGGTCTCAGGTTCAAACCAAAATTAAGACATTTTAAATTACACTTTTATCACGATGCGGAAGTAAAATTTGAGATATTTAAATAATATGAGATAAATGACGTTTTTTTTTTTTTTTTTTAAATTAAAGCTCAGTCAAATGTGCAACACTCATTATTCACGTTACTTCCTCTGACAAATTAAGAAATCGTAAATACAAGTTTTTGTAGAAACTCTTCTAGGTATAAACAATAACAAATACAAAAACAGGTTCCACACACTATTTCCTAGCAAACTTGAAAATATCTTATTTTCAATTAAACAAATTTACAGAATTAACAGAAGCGATGGACAGGAAATTTATTACAGTATAGTTATCTAGTATCATCGGGTTAACAAACAGAGGGTTTTCTGTCCCGTATAGTCAAATAAGGATTAATTATTCAAAAAGCTCCATAAAGTGGAGTTTATATGGATATCTATTTGTCCCTAAGTCCTGAACTGTGTTAAAACATTAGGTGCTAATAAATGAATAATTTGGTGCGTTGAATGTATAATTTAACAGCGAACTGCACTAAATCTGGAAGCAGTTACTGCGTTAATCACAAGCTTTATTAATTAGTCAATGCAGCAAAATCAAACGGTTTTAAAAACTAAGTATTGACCAAAAAGGGGAGAATGTTTCTATTCTCCGGTATTTGAGTCCATAAAAAGGGAACTAATTGTATTGTATAAGATTTTTCAATGGAAAATAAACTTGATTTCAACTATTAATGAAGTTCAAATTGAGCTTTTGAAATTAAATATTTTTTAAAGACTTATGATTGCATTTTGAAATGAATGAATAATAAAATATTCGGAGCATTTCCAAGAAGAAATATTGACGTAAATGGAAATTCGTTCAATATTCTAAAATAAATATGATTCTCCGTTGTGATTGCTGAAAACTTACAAAAATTTATGGAGCAAAAAAAAAGAGCAATTTTTTAAGAGAAGGCTATCGCCTTTTGCAATGAAAGATAATATTAGTAATAAGGCTTTTATGATTGGTCTTAAGAATGTTATTTTAGAATTCTTAGATAAATTTAAATTCTAAAATTTCCATTGTCCATAGCTTACGGCTAGATGTAAAAATTTTTTAAAAAAAAGTGTTCAATTTTTTAAGAAATATTTTATACGTACAAGGGTGCTCTTTAACAATTCAAGCAATTAAGAATTTGAACTTTACAAATTAAGAATTCAAAATATTTAAGAGTTCTAAATCGTAATCTGCAGTATAAAATTAAACCCATAATTTTCTGAAAATAATGCGCAGTAAATACAATTGGAAAATTATATCTCATATTTTAAAAATAATATACCTAGTTGTGTTAAAAAGCAATTAAAATGTTAACATTTCGAGGAAAAAAAAAGACTTAAAGTAAACTATATAGGTTGCTCATCATATTTCCCTGTCTGTAAAATACATTGTAGGAACAAAATTCAGTTTCAAGCATTCACTGATTAATAATTGACATTCACTGATTAATAATTGTTTAATAAACGACATAAGAGTTTAATTGTATATAATCTATTTTACAATAAACCAATTTCAGTGCAAGTTATCTAGCTTGGATAATACAAGAAATCTAAGCATATTACACTAAATAGAAAGTTCTGTTAATCGTTAATAAACTTAACTCTGTTAATAAACTTTTGCTAAACTCGTTTTACAATGGGAACTTTTTTTTCATAGTTTTAAGCAATATCATCACATCTCATGTAATTTGCAGGACGAAAAGTGACGCCATATCTATTGCAGCTCTCTCATGACAAAATATCTCGTTATACTCAGTAAACTGATTGAATTCGATGTTAATTTCGTTATCTATATTCTTTTTTATTTTTTAAATATAACCACTCAAAAGACATTTTAATCCCACCTCTGAGATTTCTTCCCGCCTTTCTAATATTCCAATCCAAATGTTTGATTTGACTTGGCTTTAGCAGAGGTGCCAACTTTTCAAACTAGCTATAAAAATCAGAAGAACACAATGCATACAGTTAAGTGTTCCCGGAACTCAAATTAGAGCAATTTTAAGCTGACTATATACAACTTAATTTTTTCATATGCATCTAATACTAATAAAATCATGCATGCATTTACTATTAAATAAAATGTAACGTTTATAATGTACTAAAATAAAAATTATGCAACGAGAAAATTTTAAACTTCATTAATAGATGGTTCAATTCAATGGATTCATTAAAATCATTTTCAATTTTTTGGTTAAACAAGAACGAGCCTTTTTATCATCATTCATTAAAGAGACTAAAAATTTTGGCTCACAGCATTTCCGATTTGAGTTTATCTTCTTTTCAATAAGGAGAGAAGATTAAGTTTCTGAGTAGTTTCTTTGGAAGGATGAGATTTATTTCCTTTTTTTAAATTTATTACTTCGATTAGAATATTAAATTCGATTAGAGTATTCTAGTTGTTTTAAAATCGTTTAAGGGGCTGTAAAAAAATTAGATAAGTTGCTGATAAAGTTTTACAGCTCTTGGTAGTTAGGGGAAATATAAACAGATTGAAAAAAATTACAAAAATTGTAATTTTTATTGCTTAAGCGTGACAGTGAAAGCGTAATAATAACGGGTACATCTCAATAGCTGGCACCTCTGCCCCCTCTCATACCCTCTCACCCTACGAAGAACTGACTTCAGGGTTGCCACTCAAATCAGAAAAAAACTATTCCCTATGTTTTCCCTGTACACATTATACACAATATATTTAGAGGAAAAATACTGTGCTCTTGAATGAGCTAATTGCTAAGTTTTAATTGCTAGGGAAAAAAGAAACAGCTGAACATACTTGAAACAAATAATGCTATAGTAAATGAAATATATAGTATAACTGAAATATCATCGTTTAATATCCCAAATACGGAGTGGTCACCATTTTTACAAAGACGAAAATAAAAATTTCCTACATTTTTCCAGTTTCTCAAGAAAAACTCAAAATTCCCTGCTTTTTTCCTATTATTTTATGTGATTTTTAAATTCCCTGTGTTTTCCAGGTTTTCCCTATTCTCCCTGTGGAGTGGCAACCCTGTAAGTTATTCCACCTCAAGTTTTGACTTTTAAACGTTGCTTGTTTCGAACTAGAAAAAATAAAGCATCGCACTCCCAGTGGCACCACATCATATGCGCAACTTGTGCACCATAAAAAGGTTTTAATTGCTAAATATGGTAAAAGTGTACTTTGCCTTTAAATAAATTTCTAACCTCAAAATCTTCATTTGCTTGTCTAAAACTTAAAGAAAAATACAATTTTGAGCTGTGAGAACGGTTTCACAAGTTGCACGAGGCTATTGCAGGAGCTTATTGTGAAATTTTGTCACGAACAAATAACTTTTAATTCAGTTAAGAAATTAATTTTAGTAGTACTAATATAAGAAACCACATTTAGAAAGTTTCTTCAGAAGAAACATTTGTACAGGTTTAGTTTTTTACCTGCATATTTGCGTCGAATTAACTCAAAAAGATCAGTAAAATACTAATATCAATCACAAAAAGTGTTAACACAATTAAGTTGACTTTCTTTCTCTCAGAGTTTAACACGGTCCGGAAGTATGTAAAGTTTACTTCCCTGCAGGTGTAGTTATAATATTTATTATAGTTAAATAATTAATTTCAATTAAATTATTTGCAAATATGGCTACCCGAAATAATAAAATTTTAGCAATCATGTTCGTGGATCAATAAGTTTCCATGCCGCTTAAGGGTTAATTCCTCTTTTTTTCAGCTGTTTCACAACAAGCTCCATTATTCTTAGGGTTTCTAACACGTGATTCGTAACCCCCTTTCTTCTTTACTCTTCCCAACTGCCAAATCAGTTTCATCTTCATAAACTACGAACATATCCATTCAGTGTTAAAATCCCACCTAGTAGTAAATGGATATTTAAAATTCTTAGTAACATAATTAAAGCTACAGAAGTTGCAAAATAAATTTTTAAGCTAAATTTGTAAGAATCAATTTGCAAATGTTTAAGCACCATTGACCCATACCATTATTTACTTTGATTTATTCATTTACTTATTTCATTACACTAAATAAATTTTGAAAAATGGTGTAAAAATTCGAATTTTTTATGACTTTGTATCATTGTATATACATAAAGCGATGCGCATTGAATTAGGTCCATCATAGTTCATTCCAGAATTTAGTTGCAAATTCCTAATATTATTTTGTACACTAAATGTTGTGAAATCGATTGGAAAACTAGTTTAAAAAAATCCGAGCTAAAATCTTTGGTTTATTTATAAAAATCGGAAATTGCATTACATTAAAACGCTTTGCGATTTGCGAAAAATAATAAAATTTCAAATTATGGGAAATGTCATTGTGAAGGGAAGTACAATAGATGTACTTGCTAAATTGCAAAAATATCTATTAAATGTACATCATTAATAATAAAAACCGCTTGTCATTGATAAAATTCTAGAAAAAAAATATTCTAAAAAGATTTTACGCCAATACTTATTTTCTGAATATATATCATGACATTTTAGATAATCCATTCGTCAAAAAATAGTTTTCACTAACGTTGTATGCAAAAAAATAGTACTTGGTTTCGATGACTGCAATTTCGAGTACGAAAAATGAGCATTGCCACTGTATAGATTTAGAATTTTTGACAGTTATACTTAAAATAATACAGTATTCAAAGTCACTCATTTCGAAACATGCTTTTAAGTAAGTGAGTGACAAACCTTTCTCTGTTACTATTCATCCAATTTAAGTTAATTTTGTATCTTTGTCTTCAGCTATACTTTGTGTTATATTTAATCTTTTTTAATTTACGATTTAAATTCAATATTTCCCAATCGATCAAAAACTAGTTTTCAGATTGGAAATTCTGTACCTACAGTTTGCTTATTAAATTTTTTTTCTAACTGAATGTCTAAATAATAATGATGTACCTTTAGACTTATTGATTTTAATTCATTTTTCTGTCGCCCTGAGTTGTTACCACAGAACATAGTTTTAAGTCCCTTTTACCCCAATACAACCACCTTGTATATATATATGTTCCCAATCATTTTTTCATAGAACATTTTTATAGGTCACCGCTGAATTTTTATTCTTTTTTTTGTTGTTTTTTATTTTTGCAAAATATGTAACCTTTTAACTTAGAAAGAATAACATTTAGTCAACAGTTAAAAAGCTTTGAAAAGTTTGCAAGTGAAATGATTGCTGCTCACGGACGAAACATTCAGTAAACAATTTTATTTTTGCGTGGGTGCAATACGCATCGCTTTATTTCGCAATAGAATTTAGTTTTAAGTAGAGCTGAAGGGGTTACGAAAAAAATATTTTTCCTCCTATCTCCCTGAAAAAATCCATTTTCCCTTAAATGATGAGATGGAGTTACAAGATCGCATCAATTACTACCAAAAAAATTATTTAGACATTAAATACGATATAAATTACCCTTAGCGCGTGTGGAAGGTCGATTTTAGTTTAAAATGCATGGTTAGAGTAAACAACAATCAAGAATATATAAAGGTTAAAAGATCGAGAGAGTTATTAAAGAAGAACTGAGTAAAACACAATATTTTGGATTGAAAATGCATAATCAATTAAAAAGTCATTAATTAAAAAAAAACTAAACTGTATTTTTTTAAATGCGAAACCTCTTTACTACGATGTCTACTTTTTCAATTTAAAAATTGTCACACAAATACCACTTCACTACCTCTCATGGATTTTCAATACATCCCTTTTCTTTTTTTCCAAGAAATACATTAAAAAATACATTCCAACTATTGAATTTTTTATAATATTTTATTAAAAAAAAACTATTACAATATACAACATGTTCAATGTCAAACAGCAGTAGGGTGGTCAAGGAACTGACCTAAAATCAGAAAGTCCCGGTTCGAATACCGGTTCTTTCCTTCACTTCTTCTGTATTATCTCATAGCTGCCAACTGTTCCTATGAAATCATATTTGTTCCGAATGTTTAGCATTGTTCCGAAAATACGATTTTAGATCAAAATGTTCGTATTGTTCGATATTATAGCAATTTTACACTTCTTATGCCAATTTTCTTTCAACCCAGGAAAGGTTTAAAACCTAGAAACAGGGCATGTGATTTTTTCCTTGAATTTCGCAGATTTCAGCGTATCTCAAGACCATCGGACTTCCTTGAATTAAAAATTTATAATCTGACGAAATTTTGTAACTTTTGCTAAATCACGCTAAACGAGACATTTATGATTCTTACGCCCATTTGATTCCTTTGATTTAGCTGATTTTTTTATATCTTAGGAACTCCGTCAGAATCTGCTAATATCGCTATTCTTGTAAAAAGTAAGTTTTTTTTAATTAGTTACTACAAAGTTGCGATATTCTTCATTAATAAGTAATTTAATTAAAACAGTAAACTCAAAAATTATGTTATATATGAAACTTGCATAGTCTATAAATTGATATTTTGCTACTGATATTATGATTTTTAAAATTTTGTTTTACTCTTTGTGTCATTACTTCCCGATTGGCTTATCATGCCTTGCGTTCTTATTTTTGTTTTTAACAAGTTGGCAGCTATGTTATCTGTCCATCCTTCAGTCAGAAAAACGTTGGCCCACCTTATATGGTACTCCTGTGGCCAGCAAATCTGCTCCCCTGATGCCCGAATGACAAGAGTCAATACCCCAGTGGGTATCAGAAAAAAAATTTGCTCAAATGAATTTGCTCCTTAATTTTCCTTTGACCAAAGTTCTGTCATTGATCACTACCGTATTCTATTAAATTTTCGTAAATACAATTTTATTCCGTTTGTACTGAATCGACATCCACACAATCTCATCTTGAAATTGTATATCTTTGATAAAACAATCCAAAATTTTCTAAAGTAGACCAACAGGTTGTTAGCTGACGTCCAAACTTTGGGGAAGCGAAACCCTATTTCGAGGTACTCGCTGGTGTTCAATTTTTAGAGTTCTTGGTGTTCAATTTTTAGAGTTCTTGGTGTTCAATTTTTAGAGTTCTTGGGTGTTCAATTTTTAGAGTTCTTGGTGTTCAATTTTTAGAGTTCTTGGTGTTCAATTTTTAGAGTTCTTGGGTGTTCAATTTTTAGAGTTCTTGGGTGTTCAATTTTTAGAGTTCTTGGGTGTTCAATTTTTAGAGTTCTTGGTGTTCAATTTTTAGAGTTCTTGGTGTTCAATTTTTAGAGTTCTTGGTGTTCAATTTTTAGAGTTCTTGGTGTTCAATTTTTAGAGTTCTTGGTGTTCAATTTTTAGAGTTCTTGGTGTTCAATTTTTAGAGTTCTTGGTGTTCAATTTTTAGAGTTCTTGGTGTTCAATTTTTAGAGTTCTTGGTGTTCAATTTTTAGAGTTCTTGGTGTTCAATTTTTAGAGTTCTTGGTGTTCAATTTTTAGAGTTCTTGGTGTTCAATTTTTAGAGTTCTTGGTGTTCAATTTTTAGAGTTCTTGGTGTTCAATTTTTAGAGTTCTTGGTGTTCAATTTTTAGAGTTCTTGGTGTTCAATTTTTAGAGTTCTTGGTGTTCAATTTTTAGAGTTCTTGGTGTTCAATTTTTAGAGTTCTTGGTGTTCAATTTTTAGAGTTCTTGGTGTTCAATTTTTAGAGTTCTTGGTGTTCAATTTTTAGAGTTCTTGGTGTTCAATTTTTAGAGTTCTTGGTGTTCAATTTTTAGAGTTCTTGGTGTTCAATTTTTAGAGTTCTTGGTGTTCCATTTTTAGAGTTCTTGGTGTTCCATTTTTAGAGTTCTTGGTGTTCCATTTTTAGAGTTCTTGGTGTTCCATTTTTTAGAGTTTTTGGTGTTCCATTTTTAGAGTTCATGGTGTTCAATTTTTAGAGTTCTTGGTGTTCAATTGTTAGAGTTCTTTGCATCATTTCTAACTATCTTCCCATGTTTGCAATTCTTAAACTCCAGAATGTAATCTTTCACTAGATTGAATCTCAGATGAATACGGATCAATACTCTGCACTCTACGATCCCATTTACTCAATGCTTGATTGGCTAAAATGGGCTCAGCAGACGAGTGATTCGAAACCAAATATTATTAAGTCCCTCAATCTTTGTATGGTTTCATTTTATTTAGCTGCCCTAGAAGTGACTTTCTTCCTGACCAGTAAAACAGTTCGATTGGAAGATTTCAATAGTTTTCATTCGCTTCCATAACTTCAGCATGAATTACGAAGAAGAATGTTTTGGACTTTTAGAAATCTCTCTTTCATTAACATTTTCATGTTTTGAGGTCCTCCAAAGTTGTAAATTTTCCGACAAACTCTTGATAGTTCTTTTAAGCGAATAACGAAATTTTTTTTTAGAAAGTAATAATTCGTAAACTTTAGTTATAGAAATTTTTGCGAATTAAGAGTTTGGGGCAATACACTTTTTTTCCTAACTTGAACTTTTTGTTTTCAAGATACACAACTCAATAACGTCCTATAGCCTGAATATTTAATACTAAAAAGAGTTCTCCTGGCACATTTAAAAATTTATCTTAACTCCTCTCAACTGAGAGCTATTTTAAATTGATAATTGCTTTCAATTAATGCAACTTTACGGAAACAAAAACTCTTGTTTGAAATGGAAACAGATTCTACCCCTTGGAAATTCTCTAACGCAATCTTCAAGTTTCATCGTCTTCGGCAATAGCTCAGAGCGCAACACTAGTGCGACGTAAGTAAAAAATAACTATTTTCCAGTTCTGATTGCAACATACACATTCTCCAAATGGAACAACTTGTGACAACACTCCTGTATATGATCTAATTATCAAATACACTTTTTACCACAATTTTCGTTTTGTGGCAAAATTCAAAATTCGTTTGCTTACTTTTACGACCAGTGTTTAATGCGCAAAATATCATTAAGAATAACTTCGGTTCTATTGATGGGATTTCCTAGAACGAAGTTCTAAACATTAAACCCCATAATGGTTTAAAGAGATGGTTTTAAGTTTACCCTAACATCTTAAGTTACAGAATTAGACACAGAAACGAAGAAAAAAAACTTTTTTTCTCGATGGATTCAGATTTCCAAGTCTCAAAATATTTAAATCATATTTCAATAAACACCATTTAATTTACCAGATATAAACAATATTTTTTTGTTACATATGTTTATTCGGAGAAAGTGCATTTTTGCGTCTGAATCTGTAACTTAATAGTTAATACAAGTTCAATATTTGAGGTAGCCCTTTAAACCTTGATGATTGATGTTTACTAACTAACTAACTAACTCAGTGGCGCGACAGCCCATTAAGAGGGCCAAGGCCGACTGTGCCCATCTCAGTTTTCTTGACCTTGGGCTCTGGGGTTCAGGAGCATATGTTCCGGTCAGGTGGTCAGCCGAACGCGGAACCCCCAGTGTTAGTTCCCAAGCATGCTTGGTACTCATTTTATCGACCCACTGAAGGGATGAAAGGCTGAGTCGGCCTTGCCCGGCCCAAGGATCGAACCAAGGACCTGTGGCACGACAGCGCGAAGCGCTACCGCTCAGCCACCGCTCGTGAAAATCTGGTAATTAGAACAAAAGTTATTCAGGATGATATCGTTCATTTTGTGCACAGTACAACGCAAAAGTAAGTGGAAGCGGACTTTACAAACAGCTGCGGGACGTAATAAACTATAGCAGGTAACGCTTGTTCATGATAGGTAAAATAAATGGAGATGTATTGAAAATGAGAGGTAGTGTACATAATGAAACGGCAAAAATGAATCACTTTTGATATTTCGGGGATAACTTTTTATATCAAATTCAAATTTCTGCTACAAAAAAAGATGAGATATCCAAAGATGATATGACGTATTCTAAAGTGCTTTATTTCAGAGGACTTCATCACGCTGCTCTGGAGTCTGCAGCAAATGTGTTAGAGGGGAAGATTTTCGTACCGCTACGGTGCGTATGCCAAATTAATCGGCCACAAATTGGTAACATACGGGAAGTAATTCACAAGGTATTTAAAAATCCCAAATGGTAACCAAATCAAAGAGTATAACTAGCGTCGGGCAAACCTCTACTTATATACATTTTAATTGTTTTGATTTTAAAATACCTTTGCCCCCTTGCTATCGTAGTTGGCATTAACATGTGGGGACTGGTTGTTACCGTTCATGTCAACTGTCATCTATGAAAAGGTACCCCCTCATAGAGTCGAGTTAGCATGTCTTATATACTAGTGAATTGTAGTTGTAATTTTGTAGTGGTAGATACGATACAGTACTCCCCCACCAGAATTATAGCTGTGATAGAATTCGATGAACGGATACCACTGGTTGAGTTGTTGCTGTTTTGTGAGAAGCCGAGAGAGCTGTATTAAGATCAACTTACTTTTTGAGTGCTGAATGTGAGAGGTGTAGTATTAACTTCACGGTCGTAGTCGCTCCTGTGTTGCAATAAGCAGTCGAGTGTATACGTTGTGTGTGATTGAAACTGAGCAGCAACAGCGCTAGGAGGTTGTTGCAGTCACAAGTAGCAAGTCAACTATTCAATGTGGACCATCCAACGAAATAGGAGTTTCCAGATCGAAGTGAAAGTTACTGTCAAGATAGGCGCGTTCTTAACGAAGTAGGATTTTCGGTCAAGGTATGCGTGTTCACATCACGTCCAGGTCACCAATGTGGGGACTAGTTGTTACCGTCCATGTCAACTGTCATCTATGAAAAGGTACCCCGTCATAGAGTAGAGTTAGCGTGTCTTATATTCTAGTGAATTGTAGTTGTAATTTTGTAGTGGTAGATACGCTACAAACAAGTACCGAAAATATTGGCCAAGTGATAGAATATAACCCAATTTTCGCGTTTTTCCTATTTTCAGACGATAGATCCATGATTTCTTTACCGTGGGTCTTCCATAATGGCCCTATTAAACTTCATAATCTGTGTTATGATTCATAGAAATGAATTCAGATTTCCATCTCAAGCGATATTCGAACATATTTAGAGCAGCAGAGACAAACGAGTTCTGGCGACAAGCACGCAACAGTTTTGATCTTTAAAACTATAACCCTGTCAATAGCAAATGGATGGATCTGGATTCTTTTTTGAACCAATATCAGTTACAGATAAATACCTCTTTAAAAATTTCGAAATGGTAGACAGACACGGTAGAACAGTTGAGAAAATAGGCTGTAACCACAAGCTATAGCGCTTAGTTCACGTTCGTGGAAGTTCGCACCAAACTTTTAAAAAAATACAATATGGAAGAAACTATAAAGGCGCACAAAAAACTAATTATAACAAGAGATCCCATTAACATTTCATTTGGGGCCTTTTTATGAGAACGAACAAAATTTAAAAATATTATTAAATGTCTCTAAACATCTGTTCATTACTTTAAATTTACTAAATATTATTTGACCAAATTTGATGTGAAAAGTTATCCCCGAAAAATCAAAGAGTGCTCTTTTTTCAGCCGCCACTAATACAACAATCATAAAATATAAACACAACGAATACTTACCTACAATGAACTTTTCATTTATAAAACGAATTATTTGCCCGCAACGAGAGTCCACCGAAAAATATACGATAACAAACAACAAATGAAACTCTCTTTAAAACAAAACTTGAAGTCGCAGAACTTATTAGTTTTATGATTCATCACTTCGGTTTTCTGACCCTCAAAAAAATAAAGTGAATGTTCGGAAATAAAGTCGTAATAGTTTAGTCAAGAAACCAGACGAAAGCTTTAAGTCTAAAACCTATAAAATGTTGGGGGCAAAGAAAGGAGCAAATGCAGATATTTTTTTTTTACTATGAAACCCAGAATTTTAAAATAAAGTTTATTACCAGCAATGAATATACTAACCAAAACAGAAAGACTATAAATTAATTTGTAAATCATTAATGCAAAAAGTCAAATTTTTCTTCTATAGTTTTGAATCCGAGAGGTAGGTAAAATGTCAGGCCGTTGAATTTGCTGAGCTGGAGCCGATTTTAATTCTGAATTTCTTTCTGGTATACGCATTAATTGAATAAAATAAGCTGAAATATGTCTCTTCGAAGAAAAAAAAAACAGTTACAATCTCTGTGACCTCAGAGCAACATAATTGTCGATTTTTAAATGGAAAAGTTAAGTAAGAAATGCTTATGCATCATGTAAAATGAGTATTGTTGGAAAAGAGTATATAATTTGGTACTTCGATATATTTTTAATTAACTGAAATTTTACAATAAGTAATTTCATAAAAATATTTGAAATATTTAAGAGATTTAAAAAATAGCCTAACTCCATTTATTCCACCCAAGAACCCTATGATTCAGAACCTCAGAGCATTTTATTCCACTTTAAGCATTTAGTTTCATTTCTAAATTTTAAAAAAAATATTTACCTGCGATCAAAATACAATAGATTAATTGCTATAAACTTCCTCCTTGAAAAAAAGAATTGTAAATACAAATTCTAGAAATTTTATTAATCTTTTCCACTTAACAAAACTTAAAACTGAGTCATTTATTCTAATTCAGATTACTTTTTTTAACCATCTAATTTTCAATATTAATGAAAATTGATATTAAAAACATAAAAAAATTAAGTTATTTTTAGATTTTTTAAAAAAATTTTTTATTTAAAATTCATCCAAAGTAAAAATGGTTTTCTAAATGTTTATATAAAAAAATATATTAAAGAGCGTGAAAAAAAAAGAGTGTCTTGCAAAGTGGGTGGAAAGGCAAACAATTTAAAAAGCCTATGTTCGTTTTATTTTATTTTATTCTCTTTAAGTAGTTTTCCAATAAAAATCTTACTCATATTAGTTTTTATCATTTAAAAATTTTGTAATCAGAAATGGTATTAAAGAATTTTTACATCGTATCAAAATTTATCTACCTTTTCAATTCAATAACTAAACTTTAAAAATATGGAATTATTTTCGAGAAAACAAATTTTTTTTTGTGGGGGAGGGAAATCGCCATGAGAACATTATGTATGAGGTAGGTGAAACATCATAATCAGAAATAACATTAATGGCCTCATACTTTAGAACTGTCTTTTGACCAAACTATTGAGACAATAATTCCTTAGATATACTTCGGAATCGGTGTAATCATATCATATCTGCATCTCATAGATGCGCCTCATATTTCGAGAACCGAATTAGTCGTAAACCGAACCTAAGCAGAACAAAATACGTGATCCGTACGTCAAGTCAGAGAACTTGCTAAATCCGAATTTCGCGAAATTATCAACAAAAAAAGAAGAAGTTTTAATTGAGCCAAAACATGATCGATTTCAAGAAGGAACAAAAGAGATAAGTTTACTCTTTTTTTTTCTTAAAATATTAATGCAAAGTCTTTGCATTTCACATTTTTACCAACATTATACACTATACATAGATAAGGCGAAATTTAAAAAATAATTGTGTTAAAAGCTACTTATCTATTTCCTGCTCAATCCACAGATGGAATGGTCCTTTGTGCAGCTCTAGTGGGACATAGCTCTAATGGGACACCAATCCGCAGCGGGAATAGTCCTTTATGCAGCTCTAGTGGAACATAACACCAATCCGCAGCGGGAATAGTCCTTCCTGCAGCTCTAGTGGAACATAACACCAATCCACAGCGGGAATAGTCCTTTATGCAGCTATAGTGGAACACACACCAATCCACAGCGGGAATAGCTCTTTGTGCAACTCTAGCGTGACGTGAACTGTTCCACAACGGCATGCTGCCCTTTCTTGTCTGCAAAGACAAAACACAAAATATAACAAGAAATCAATTAACAGAATTAAAAAGACAAAAACTATTATTCTATCGAAATAGGTTTTTCATTTCGTTTATTTAAAACTAATGATTAAACAATATTTTACGTTCCGAACTTAAATAACTAAACCAGTGAGAAGTATTTCATGAAATACTCTCGTGTCTATTATGAGCTAAATAAATTATTCAAAATAGAGTCATTTCACGTCAGATCACTTTTTGGCCAACCCCTTTGCTTTTAATAAAATTTGATGGATGTGAACACACATGAGTAATTCCACCATGTTTTAGATTTTTTTTTACTTGAAAATCGTCCAAGTAATGAACTAAATAAAAAAAAATGTCCAAGTTATAAAATTACAAACTTTCATTGATATAAATGGCTGTAACCTTTTATCTAGAGGTGTACCAGGTTTTAAACTTTTGCTGTGTCCTTCTACCAAACCGGTTCCGGGTACGCGGCAAAAGTTTTCTTAACTTGTCGACTCAGACTATCCGGTGTAAAATGTTATTTATTACCTAGCCGATTCCGAGTACATGATAAAATTTAGATTTATAACCCGGTCGGTTCAGAGGACCCAGCCTGGCATTAAAGCATTCAGGCATAACATTATAAAAATCGCGGTCAGCGGTAGACTGATCATGGTTAAGAGTCTCTTTGCCGTCAGGCTAACCGTAAGAGGTTTTCGTAGTTTTACTGTACATGTAACGTAAATGCGATTTAGTTCCATCAAAATGTCCTCCACAAAGACAAATTTCTTCCACTTCTTCAACCCGTAGTTCTCTTGTCTTCTGGATTAGGTTCAAAATTACAAGTCTACGGAAACCCAAAATTGAGTCAGCAGTTCAACGACGGTTATAAAAATCTTATATTTTTCTGTCGAATTAATATTTTACAAGATAAGAGTTCTAAGCAAGTTTGTTGTGCACAGATATAAAAAAAAGTTTTTAGATTTTCCTAAAACTTAATTTTTGATACAAGTTACTTAAAAAATTTGAGATGACTGGACGATCAATCTAAATCTTTGCCATGACATAGTTTTAGGATTACTGCAAACCTGAAATATGATTGCACTGAGCATAAATGAGTGTTTCCCAGTTTATGTTCATTATTTTTGCTAGGTCCGGGTACCCTGTACATGATCTAGAGACTAAGTCACCGGATAATAAAGTTCTTCAGCCCTGTGTGGGCAATAAAAATTTGGCTGGTTACTCGATACATAATTGCCGAGTTACCAATGCATCATTACTTTTTTTTAATCATAGTAATATAAAATTTCAAACACCATTGCGAATCTAAGGAATTGGCGTTCCATTCGATACTAAATTTGACCTTCTGATGCTGGGTCAAACTACCGAAGTAAAAATGTCTTGATGGTCCCATCAAAACATTTTGATGGTTTATGTTGGTTTCAGTGCGATTCATGATGGTCGAACATCATTTGATAATCACCATCATCCATCATTTTTCATAGTTTTTGATATGCCATCAAACTTTAATCATTCCATGACGGAATTGCTACTTTAATACTATGATGGTTAATCATCAAGAAAAGTTTGATTCTCATGGATCAACAATCCATGATGGTTCCAACTATACATTTCCACGAAGGTTTAAGGGGAATCCTGAATATACCATCAAAACAATTTGCTTTTTTTTACGTAGGACCATCACGAATCATTCCGAATTCCTACATTGGGATGATGGTTGTTTATGATTGTTCTAACATTTTATTTCTAAGATACTATGATAGAAATTGGTGATGATCCATAATGGTACAACAATGCATTTCTATGACGGTTTAATAATAATTATTGTTGGTTCAGCAAGAATATACTATCAAAGCAATTTTTTTATGTTTTTCTCATCAAAATTCAGTTTGAATTCCTGCATTGGGGTTATAGTGGTTCATGATTGTCCCAACATTCGATTTTTAAGAAACCAGGATGTAAATTACTGATGATTCAACGTAAACCAACATTTAAAACAAGTTACCATTCCTATATTGGACCATCATAAATCAGTTCGAATTCCAACACTGGGGTGATGGTTGTTCATGATTGTTCCAACATTCGATTTCTAAAAAACTATGATGGAAATTACTAATGGTTCAACATGAACAAAATATTAAAACAAGCTGCTTTTCTTCTTTTAGACCATTATAAATCAGTCCGAATTCCTACATTGAGGTGATGGTAACTTATGTTGGTTACTGACAAAATTATTTATGGTTCATGATGGAATTATTGATGGTCACCATCAAGGTTTTGTTAGTCTACCAATGGAAAACTATGAAAAATTTTGACTTGGATATGAAGGTGATTTGATTTAACCGTTAAATTTCCATCTCAAATCATGCGTCCCAAAAAATTTTTTTGCCCTAATATTGTTCAATTTATATACAAATTTGTAGCCTGTGACTTAATCAGGAAGGCTATACAGAATTAGCAAAAGTTATATGCCTTGCAGCTAAATACTTCTAAAGTAATACCTTAAGCACAATATCCATGAAAAAAAAGGTCAAAATTAATAATTTTTCAGTCAGAATAAAATTATAAACTTTTTTGATGAAGGTAAAAGATAATAAAGGTAGTAAATAAATAAGATATCAACGATAAATAGATCTGACCTAAATAATGTTTACGTAGTTTACAAAAGACCCAAAATACTGCAAATTAGCAAATGAAGTGAATATCTTATTTTTTAATATTAAGAAATTATTTCTGGGTTTTTTTTTTTTTTTTTTTTTGAAAAAGATAAAAATTAGTTAAATCACCTTATATTGATCCCACTTATTTAAAAGAAAATACTTAATTAAAATTTACTTTAAAATAAATTTATTTTTCATTAGATCCCAAAAGAATTACAGGTTTAAAAAATAATAAGTAATTTTAACAAATACTCGACTAATAGTCATTTGAAATAAAATTAAATTAGTTAATATGAACTAACCAATATGACCTTTCATTTGATACCTTATTTGACCCTCAGACACTGGATCACGTTTGCGACGATTTGATTTGACTGTAAATATCTCAAAACATGTTCTCCTAGAATTACCGAAATACGCATTTTGTGGCTACAACATTTTTCTAGTCATGCAGTTTGTCGCAAATGTAAGAAGACTGTACGAATTTAACAGAAGAATGCCTTACATTTTAGTAGCAGTATGAATGAGAATTGTTTTATTTCTTTTTTTCTGCCAAGGGTTACATGGATTATGATTTAATAAACTAATGTGAGGCATATAATTAATAATAAAAATTATGCTATGACACTGAATTCTGTATGATTAGCCCAAATTTTAGTTAATATACAAATACAGTATACTCTCGGTATCTCAAACTTCTATATATCGAAAACCTAGTTATGTCAAAAAAATATTTTTCCCCTTGGGCATTATATAAGAAGACTGTCGAAGAGTTTCTTCTCAAAATCTTGTTATGTCGACTGTTTTTCGTTATAGAAAAGGAAATTTTTTCGGAAAAATCACAATGTAAGTTTATTATAAACGAATTCTTTTCTATTTAATGCATAATTATTTTTGTCTTTATTCGTAAGCTTATAATGACTGTAATTTAGACTTATAGTCAACTATCATTTCATACAAAATTATTAGTAGTTATTCTTCTGTTTCATGACTCTACTTTTCAGAATACTATTTTAGAACATATTTTTCTACTTTTTAGAACATATTTAGCTCTGAACTTGTTATCTCGAAAACTCGCTGTCTCGAAATTTTTTTTTTTTGGCATCCCTTCAATTTTGAGGTATCGACAGTATACTGTAATGAAGCTTACAGACAATCAATTAAGAAAACTGAACCTTTTTTTCTAAAAAAAAATAATCTAGTTTTTATGGATTAATAATTCACTTCTCAAAACATTTTTGTGGTAATTTTTAAAATAAAAATCCGAATAAGAAAAAATGAGAGAAATAAGGAAATTTAACCAAAGAAGGAAAAAAAGAAAATGAACAAAAAAAAAAGGACAAAAAAGAACAGAAAAGAAAATGAAGCTATGGTTTCAAAGTGATTGTAGGTTATTAACTTTTAAAAGCTTTGTAACAAACATATGTAAAAATTTATGAAGAGTAACAATAGATTCAAGTTTTGTCAAATCCAAGTAAGTATAGTCCAAGTAATCCCGGAAAATAAAAAAAAATGTTTAATTACTACAGAAGAAGAGAAATAAAATCCACCATTAAAGACCAACGAGAATGGGCAATTTATCGGATGGTCACTGACCGCAAGAGGTTACTTTTTTATTAGTTGCGTCCCCTTTTCAAATGTTTTCCTTACTTTTTCCTTTATTATAAGCACCTTAATTATGATTTTGCTTCTAAATTCTTATAAGATATTTTTCATTATTAAAAAATTGCTTTTTAAATTATAAATAAAATGTATTATATAATTTATTATAACATGTTTTAAGGAACAAATAATTTTTTTAAAAGGAAAAAGGTATACGTTCGAGTTTAGAGCAAAAGGTTCCTCAAGTTTGAATCACGTTAGCATGTCTTATATACTAGTGAATTGATGTTTAATTACTGATGTAGTAGTTACGCCACACATGTTTTATTAGGATGAAAAGATTTAACAAATATTTTTTGTAAAATCAAATGGATAAAATTAAAATTGTCAAAACAAGATTATAAAACTGACGATAATAACAAATTGGTATCATGCGATGCAACAAAAAATATTAAAGAAATTCATTCCCCTCCCCACCCCCCCCACCCCAAAAAAATTCCTTTAAAAAAAAATGAGAAAATTAATCTTTGGATTAATTTTCTCATTCTTCAATTGGTATTAAGTATAGCAACAAATATACAAAATAATTATCAAAAATTTTTATCAAGGAAGAAAAGAACAAAAAAATTTCGCACTCAAACGCCGATTTTAGTTTTCCAATTACAAATGAAATTTACCAGGAGCAGTTAGCCGATCTTTAACTGAATATTTTTAATGAAAAATAAAATGTTTCTTCGTGTCTCGAATTTTAGGGTTGCTATAATTAATTTTCCCCTCAAGAAAATTGAGATTGAGTGAAATTCGCCTGCTCAGCTTCATTTCTTAATTTTTGAATTGATATTTTTTGTTACAAATAATAAGCTTATTAATGTTTAAAAAAATTTTGATTTTACTTAACACATTGATAAATCCTAAAGTATGCTTATTTCAAAATTTGCATGTAATAGATTAAATTTTACAAAAGATTCTCTATATAAATAAAAAGGTTAATATGTTTTTAAATCAAGCAAATTTTTAAAAGACTCAGATTAGTGTTCGGGCCATAATATTATTAAAGTGTCTTTTGATATATTGTATCAAATAACACACTATTACGTATTTTTAATAAACAAGTAATAGCTCATTGCTATAGACTTAAATCTAGATAACATTTTCTTATTAAAAAAATAAAGTAATGCTTGCCAGTAATTAAACCGATTTTCAGAGTATTAAGCAATTTCCTCATAACAAAAAGATAATTAACAAATAAATTGTTGTTCAATTTATTTACATTATTAATAGTGATCAAAATATTTTATTAAAAATGTTTAAGTAAATAATTTTTAACGGAAAATCCAAAATATCGAAAAAAAATTTAAAAATAAATTTAAAATTATATATGTTTTTTTTCTTCTCTGGAATCAACGTTGTTAAATTTTAAGATTTTAACAAACAAAATAGCATACTATTATAAAAAAACAACTTGCATTTAGATTTTCAATCATATAGTTAAACTAGATAAAGAAAATATTGTATTTTTTTGCATTAAATTAAATTCAGATGTAAATATATGTTTCAATCGCAAATTTGTTTTGAATTCGTTTTTTTTTCTTATTCGTTTGCCAAATATGTAAAAGAATTTAGGCATTCAGTCTTTCTTTTGACTTTTTAAGCCAAATTTTCCAAGTTGGAAATTTTTAAATTTAATACTTCAGTTACGTAATCATTAACAAAAAAAGGTACTTAGAAATTTTACGAGGATTTAAAAAATACTTAGTGCTACAGTTTACATAATATAATTTAATAAGTGTATACAAAGAATGTGATTTTAGCGTTTATAAACGTAACTTACATTTTAAACATGAGAGATAATAAAACAAGAGAGAAAAATAAATAAATAAAAACTTACCAGAAAAATAAGATCCAATTCTATAATTGCAGCATAAGTAGAAGCTACACAATTTTCGACTGAGTTCTGTAAATATAATGACTTTAGTCAGCATTGCTAGCAAAAAAACACATCTCGTCAAGAAAGAATTGAAGGTTTTCAAATCGACGAACTAGCAATATTTCACAACAGTAATATTTCACTTAAAAATGGCGTTCGATCGGGTTACCACTCAATAACACAATCGTGCTAGCTATTTAATCGCCAAACTGCGCTTCACAATCACCTACCAAGAGTTATAAATTACTTTTTTAATTCATCGCCAAATTTATTTTACTGCAAAACTATTGTATCATTTAAATTAAAATGTTTCTTGATTTATTTGTACTTTTTAAATTCTTCAAAAAATGCTTTACCAGAAGATTATTATTATTATTTCTTTTTGCGTTAGGTAGGAGAGAACAAAAATATTTTACTTTTAAATTAGTTACTTCAAATTTGAATACTGCAATAGAAATTCTAAATAATCTAAAATAAAGACAATTTTTGTTTAAATATACTATACTTGGACACATAAAAAGAGAATTTAACGTGAATAGAATTAAAATTTTGAAAATTACGTTTTTCAAGTCGAAGTAGAGCGGAAGAACAAAACAATTCTATGAAAACGAAAAATGTAGGGCCCATTATTTTTCAGTATTAACTGTTATTACAAATTAAACTACTTTCTCCTTTTAATCAATTTTAAAAACATTAAAAAAATGGTTGAAATTTCGATTGAGGATAAAAATGGAGATAAATTATAGTTCACAAATTTAAAAAAGAAAATAGTTGTTGCAGCCGAGGTCAGAGCCCCATTTGAAATCTAAGAACTCTAGCTAGGTGAAAAGTGGTCGAAATGTTTTCTTGTAATAAATTCCAATTTGCAAAACAATTTAGGTGATAAGGCATTTTTTAGTACACGTATTATCAATTTTGTCACGATGTTGTTGTTGCTACTTTACGTCGCACAAGAGCTGCACAATGGGCTATTGGCGACGGTCTGGGAAGCATCCCGCAGGATGATCCGAAAACATGCCATCACAATTTTGATCCTCTGCGGAAGGGATGGCACCCCCGCTTTGGTAGCCCGACGATCTGCGCGCGAAGTCGAGCACTTTAAGGTAGAACAGTTTAACGAGGACCAATACCGCACACCCTCGGTCCCTACGCAGACTGATCCAAGTGGTCACCCACCAGCACACTGACCGTAGCCAGTGATGCTTGACTTCGGTGATCTGCTGGGAACAGTGTCTTAACGATCAGTCCACTGCGGGACCAATTTTGTCACGAAGCTCGAGTTGAGATTTGAGTACTCCAGCTAATCGGAATAATGTCGATATTTCTATTGACCATAAATACTTCTTTTAGCGATCAGAAAAATGATCAAAACTGTCATTCAGAAAGAAGTTTGAGTTAAAATTTGAGTGCTCTAGTTCGTCAGAGAGAGGTCAAAATTTTAAAGATTCCAACCTTATACAAACGAAAACGATTTATTAAAAACGTAGTAAAGAATGCTTAGACCTAAATAATTGCCTATTTAGCGCATATTTTTTAAAGGTATCCCCCCTAAATTCATGCAAACGATCTGGATATAATTACTGTCAAGTATTTCAGATGAGCGGAAGCATAAGATATAATATTTTAAAGGGCATATTGATTTTTCGCATCCTTAAATTCAAGTTTAGTTTCAAAACGAACTCAATAGAAGTTACATATGAAAAAAAAAATTATAAAAAATTTCACCGCATTTAAATTTTTATTTTAATGATCATTATCAATTCTAATAAAAAATAAATGAATTAGTAAGCGAGTAAACAACATAAATGATTGGAAAACATTTCAAAGAATATAAATGCAAATACTAGAGATAAAACTTTTTAAAAAAATTGAGAAAACGAAATATTTAGATTTTTTTTTTGGGGGGGGGGAACAGTTCAACAGTGAAATAGGGTTTATGCGAGGTCGTTCAAATAATACGTAAGCAGCAAACGGGGGAAGAGGGTTTGTTCTTTGATAAGGGGGTAAGGATACGAGCAATGTTCACGTTTAAATTCCCTTATTTTCAAATTTTTTTAGAAAGCAAAATAAAAATATAAAAAATATTACACATTGAAAAATTTTAACTATAGAATAAAAGTTTAATAAAGACAAATATTGGGACAAACATTCTTTCTATCGAAAGGTAAAGTATTTCAAACACAAAAGGAAAAATACAGTTACCTATAATAACACTAAAATGATTACACTATACATTTACAGTTTACAAAATTCAAAAGATCGAGATTTTAAGGAGCATTATACTGAATTCTATATAATCATATAGTATTAATAAAATTAAGCATGAATTATCTATACAAATAAAAAACTTAAGGTACTAAATTAACAATTATTTCACACTGAAATTTTATACTTTATTGAAAAAAAAAATTTGAAACTAAACTGAGTACTCGAATTAGCAAATATTATATTTTCATATTTCTCTGAATTTAAAACACTAGAGTTTTTTGCTCAGAACTTTAAAAATTTGAGTTCGATTTTTTTCGTAAAGGGAAAAAGATTAGATCACAGAATTGTTTGTTGAAAAGAGAGAAATGTGATATTTCTTCGCTATTTTTATTTTTTGATTCCAACAAATAGTTTTTTTTTAATTGCTTAAGAAGTAACAAAAATTATCGCTGATTAGTTGCGTACAACAAAATTTCAGGCAGTTAAGTGAATAAAACTTTTTTTTAAACAGATTATAATGGAATTTTGACATGATGATTTTGAAGAAAATCCTTAGATATATTTTTGGCCCAGTACAGGAAAGAGGCTGTTGGCGAATCAGATTCAACTTTGAATTATATAGACTCTATGGACAGCCACAGATCGTGTAGGTCATCCGAAGCAATAGATTAAGAAGATGGTTTGGCCATATCTGGAGATTTCCAGAAAATAATGCAGTCCGAATCGCCACCTTTAAAAAATCTTCGAGATCTCGGGCTAGAGAAAGACTTCGAACTAGATGGCTAGATGACACTGCTAAAGATCTAAAAGTATTAAAGATAAACAACTGGAAAAAAGTCGCCATGAACAGGAGGCGTTGGAGGCTACGTGTGGTTGAGGTAGCCAAGGCCTAAAAGGGGCTGTCGTACTGAAGAAGAAGATAATGGAATTTTTCAGAAGCCGTAAATTTTATTACTCAACAGCAAGACTGTAATCTTGAGTATGAATAGTGATAACTTCGGATGATTCATAATAGTTGTCACCCCTGTATAAACATTGGGTTCGGTGGTTTGATTATTCTTGCTTTCAAAGAGAGTATTATGCATTTTGTATTATTTGAACAGCTCTTACCGAAAGAGAAATGATTTTTTTAGCAACATAAGAAAAAATGTCGGACAAGCTATAAATGGAAAATGTTAAAAAAAACTTTCAAATCATCTTGTGAACAGAAAAACAAAGTTCAACGATGCTAGAAAGTAATAAGCAAACGTTTTAGTTTGATTGAATGAATATGTTAATGATTAAAGAGTCAGAAACGGCTTTACTGCTCACATCAATGTATCCCAAATATAATGCAAGAAATTCATATAGTGACAAAAATTACATCTGTTTAAACACTAAATAGGAAAACTAGTAAAATAAAATGATTCTTAGAGGAATTAGGGGTCGTGAGTCACGTATTAACCTGAAGATAAATCACTAACAAGTGAAAAGAATTTGTATATTGTGTATAGAATTACACTAATAACGTTTTTTTAAAGTAACTTTCTTGAATTTTTAAAGTTCTTATTTTTAGATTCTTAACTTTATTATACAATTTAAATATACGTGTTTTGTATTATAATTTGATACGACACTATCTATGTTGCGCACTTTTCGTCAAGAAAGCCTTATTCTTCATTTTGTATTAGAGCTAATAACTTAGATAACAATATTCGAAATAAATAGTGAGTCTATTTGAATAAAGAAACAGTAATTCTAAATTAAAATAGCACTGATGTTTGAACCAGTGAACTGAGCTGAATTCAAACATCACACGCTTAGGGTAAAAAAAAATCTTTGTTCTAAACTATGTCTGACGAATAAAAATACTTCTATCGTTGAAGAACGTCTATACTTTTAGTAGAACTAACTTAGCCCAGTAGGGAAAAAATATAAATTTAATTTAGCACTTTTAACTTGTCGCTTTCAATTAATCAATCAACTCATGATATGTTTCAAAAGTACTACAAAATATTTGAAAAATATGGCATTAAGGATGACAATTGTTCGAAAATAGATTTTATACCAGAAAAAGAATTGTTAAAACTAAAACTTAAAGTAGATTGTTATCTGAATAATCCACAGATGCTGAAGGGGAAAAATATACTTGATTTGGAAGGGGGGAAAATCATGTACTGGGTGTTTTGAGAAAGGGAGACTATTATAAGGCACTCGAAAAACGTCAATTTTTACCACCTTCATATTCTTGAAGCTAAAGAAGTTTTATATTATCAAGAGCTGTGATGGGGATAGAGCGTTCGCCTTCCAATGATGTGAACCTAGTTCGATTCCCAGCAATGGCTGCTCGATACGAATTCCGCATTCGACAAAAGTGTGGACTTAAAATATCCTCAGTGTTAGACGGATCATGGGTTAGAGTCCCCCTGCCGTCACGCTAACCGTGAGAAGTTTTCGTGGTTTCCCTCTCCGTGTAGCACAAATGCGGGTTAGATCCATCAAAAAGTCTTTCACGAAGGCAAATTTCTCCCAATACTCGATCCAGGAGTTCCCTTGTCTTCTGGATTGGGTTTAAAATTGCAAGGTATAAGGAGTTGAGCATCAGTCGTCGTAAAACCAAAAAATCGGGTCAGCTGTTCAACGACGATCATTAAAAAAAATCATCAAGTACAACGAAAGTGTAGTTAATTTTTTTCTTTATTTTAAAGTCTCCCCTCGAGTTAGTAAAAAAAAATGGCGATTTTTACGAACAAAATTAATTAAAATAAAATTTACTAATGCAAGAATTATTAATAAAACAGTTTTGTTACCACTAGAAAAAGTCTGCCAATAAAACAGAACAATTTAGTATCCCTAATAAACACGAAAATCAAAATGTTCATAAATAATTACAACTAGAAATATTTAAGCGGTGATTGGATGTAGCGCGCCACAAGTAGCAAAACTACTGCCGTAGCTATTTTTTCCCGTAGTTTGTAGTGTAGTGCGCTAATTTTTAAAATAAATAGAAGTGGGTAATGTGATACAACGTTTAAACTTTGTAGCGATTCACTTTAACTATTTTCAACATTAGTTAAATATGAAAAAAATTAAATCTAATTCAAATCTGATCGGTGCAAACACTTCGTGGGTTCGTCTGCGTAGGGACCGAGGGTGTGCGGTATGGGTCCTCGTTAAACTGTTCTACCGTAAAGTGCTCGACTTCGCGTGCAAATCGTCGGGCTACCGATGCGTGGGTGCTATCTCCTCCTTAGAGCATCAAAATTGTGATGATATGTCTTCGGATCATCCTCATGGATGTTTCCCAGACCGTCGCCAATAGCCCATTGTGCTGCTCTAGTGTGACGTAAATGAACTATAACAACTTCGTGGGTCCATCAACGTACGCAATGAGAATGACACTGTGGCCGAGCGTTGATCTGATGCTACGTCTGATGCGCGAAAAAATCGGTGTGAAATCGGTTGAATTGTTCCTAAGAAATCAAATTTTAATTATTCGGATTTCTTAAAATTTGATTTCACAGGAACTATTAAGTACGTTTTTACGTGTAATTTCGTAACTTGAAATATCGTTTGCAAATAATTAATTAGAGTAATTGCGGTCACTCCCTCAAACAATTAAGATTGAGGCCTAGAAGGTGAATATAAAATTATTAGATCAAAAATTATTCAGGGGGGGAGTCAGTTTTTTTTCCGCACTGTATTTTACTTCTTGTTAGGGGATATAAAAAAGCATTGATCACGTAAATCACAAATATTTGATAATTTCGGAGCATTTTTTAAATCACTGTAGTGAAAAGCAGAGATTCAAAGTTTAAAGAACTAATTCGTAAAAAGTGCTTTAGAGTAAAAAACTATTTCATGTAAACAAGAATTAAAACTTCTTCAAATCGCCTCATATTTAACCAAGACAATTTGTTATACAAAATCATTTTGAACATTGGTGAAAATTAAGTACTCCAGTTAAATTTATGTCTTCAAAAGGTAGCGAAGTAGTGACTGCATTTCTAAAGTTTGTAGTCTCTACATTAAAAAAAAAAGTAGTTGTAGTTGAAGTTAACTACAAATATTATAATACAGTTGTAGTTAACTACAAAGAAAATGTAGTTTTTCCGACCACTACAATTTTATTAAAGATTATGGAACAAAAAAGAAAACCTAACTAATAGAAGGATTTTTCGAGAAACATTTTATAATTGTTTTGCTTAAAAGTTATGTTGAGATATTGAAAATTTATAAGGAACAAAATTATAATTTTAATGAGTTACGTTCTTCAATTTCGAAGTTCCAGAATAAGAAGAACTGAACTCCAAAATGAAAAGTCAAATATTCTTAGTTTAATAACTTTCCAAAACATTTAATATTACGACTTATTAACTATTTTTCGGAAGTATAATTAGTTTCTGAAATGCCGTAAAAAAATCTGTATTCATTTTCATGATAAAATACATTTATTCTTTAAATTATTTGAAAACATTAAAAAAAAAATTTTTTTTTGAAATAAACTAAAAGATTCGAAATACCTAATTCCATACTATCACGTACTCAACAAAATTTATCGCTTTTACATAAAATATATTTTTTAAACAAACAAAATTCTTGCCAAGTGAAAGGAAGAAAATGAAAGAAATAAAACTAATCCGTACAAAAACAAAAAGGGGAAGATAACAAACACTCAACTTAACGATCGGCTAATTTTCAAGAAAATGGTCATAAACGTGCCTATTTTTTTATCCCGGAAAATAATATAAAAATATGTCTATGAACAATGTATATATTCATTTTTTGTTTGTTTTTAGCTTGAAATTTAAAAAAAAAAGTTTTAGGAAAAGCCAACATTCTATGACTTAATGTTGGTTTTCCAACAAGCAAGAAAAATTTAAAAAATATGTGTTTTAAACATTAAAAAAGAATTTTAATTTAATTACGTATAATATAAATAAATATTAGTAATTTTTTCTTGCGTGATAAATTCCAAAGCATGAGATACAGAGGCCAACGAGGCCAGTAGTACCGAGTTTTCTTCCTACATTTCTTATTGTTTTCATCTCTTCTAATGATCTACAATTACCTTAAAAATATCTTGCTACTGCCATCTGGTGTATAAAATGAGAAATAAAATGTCTTCCAGGCAAAAGAAAGGAATTAGTTTCATTCTTATTGGCGCGTTACTACTGAATTATCCAGCCCGTAAGTATCAAGGGAGCGAGAAATAGAGCTCACAACTTCATTTTCACCGAAGCGAGAAGGAAGGGGTCAACAAAGTAACAAAAATGCTCTCTCTCACATTCGAATTGACTTATTTGCCATAATAAGAAAAAAAGGAAATGTTTGAAATGATCTTTTTAAAATATCGCCAAATCTAACTTTTACAGCGGCTCCATGCTTACGTTGAATAGGAATTGCTAAACATTTTTTATTTTAATTGTATAGATGCTGATTTTTTTATTATTGATTCTGAATAAATAATTTTTTTTTATGCTGCCTATGGTCTTTTCTCAACAGGTCTGATATAATTTCGCATCACTGATTTCAGATCCGTAATCCGTAATCTGTCCAGATCCGTAATCTGTCTCCTAAATGTTACGAGGAACATGAAGGAGATGTAGAGCATATCATCAAGATTAAAACTGCATAGTAACGCATGCCTGGAATGGTCGTCATACGCCGATAGGGGCACTTCCGTATTATGAACTGTTTCTTTGAGTACTTCTAAATAGGTCAGAAGAGGGAACAGGTTTGTATCTTCAAGCTACAGTTTGTTCTAAATTGGTTTGTATCTGCATAGAAACCCCAAGGGTAAATGGATCGTCATACGCCAATAGGGCACTTCCGTATAATGAATCTTTCCTTGCGTACTTCTAAACAGGTCATAAGAGGGAAGCGTGCTTAGCTGCGTACGACAACAATACAGGCAAGCGTTCCTATGCAGTTTTAATCCCGATGATGTGCCCCGATTCCCCTAAAAGTTCATAGCACATTAGACACTGTTATACATAAAGTTTCTAAACTTGCACATTTCGTTGAAAATTGACTAAAAATGTCCTTTTAAAACGTCTGCAGTATTTATTATAAAATTAGTTTTATAATAAATCTTGCATAGTGAAATTAGGTTAATTTATTATTCACAATCCGGCGAGATTATATAATTGTAACAAAAACAGTCAGTATAAAGAATGTGTGTTTATGAATAATAAATAAAAATGTATGTTAATTAATAAAAATAGGATGTTCATGAATAATAGATAAAAATGTATGTTTGATTCAAGCACAAAAAATTTAAGGTAGAATATTATCAAACAGACGAATGTTATAAAAACATTAACTACGAAATTTTAATTTTTATAAAACTCTAAAATTTTTCTAAAATTTTCTTAGTAATATTAAAAAACATTTTTGAGAAAGTAATTTATTGTGTGTATGTAAATTTATGTAAAAAATTTTAAAACATATTTGTGGGTATATATGTAAACGAGTGAATGTAAATAATTTCCACATTAAAGAATATTTAAATATTTAAAAAAATTATTCTTCGATAATTATTTCATATAAACTCGTGCAAAAGCATATAATTATTAAAACACTACAGTGTGCCGAATAATTTGATCTAATTATTACTATATACTAATATAATACCTGATGTAATAAATATTCTATATATATATAATTATCCCCTAATTTATCCTATCCTTAAATTTACGTGATATATCGTCTAATTTAAACAATTCATACACAAGATAATTAATCACCAGATAATTAAGATTTTGCATAGAATCTTACAGTGCGTCTAATAATTTGGCCAGGGATTGTACAGGTACAGCCTAATCACTCACGCAAATTAAAATCTCAAATAAAAATGAATCTTCAAGTGAAAAAAAAAATATTCATCAAAGCCACAAAATATGATAAGAACGTTGCAAAACAGAAATAAAAAATCATAGATTACTTACATTCAAACATTCTACTTTTAAAACTTCTTTACTCCTACAGTTCACGAGCAAACCTTAAAAAAAAAACTGAATTTTTATTTATTCACTTATTTTTTTAGAATACAAAATATCCAAGAGACATAAAAAAGAAGGAAGATGCAAATTAAGCTCTTTGTGGGTTTTCGATTCGCTGAGAGTTAGTGACGCAAAATCGCCAGTTAGAAAATGAGACCGATTCCTTCCCCTCTTCCCCCCCCCTCTGCTTACAATCGTAGTTGAGAGGAAGAGCATTAAAATGTTCACTTTGAAATTCGAACTTATATAAATCTCGCCAATTTTTTTTTAAAAATAAATATTACTTCAAAATTACATTTTAACTTTTGCAAAAATTACAAACTATAGTTAAAAACTTATTACTTGACATGTGTTTTGCAAAAGTTTTTTTTGAAATAATAAACGAGTTTAATTATTTATTAAATGCTTAACTTATTTGTTTTTTCCTGCGATTAAATAGATTACAACTTATAAAATCGAAGGATTGCTTTATGTGCTTAAAAATTAATAATTTTTGAGAGCCAATGTTTTTTAAATTTTATTTAGAAACCTTTCTTACCTCACTCGTTACATTTTTATGGAAATTAACGATTCTAAGCAGAACAAGTAAAAAATAAATATGTATATATTCTAATTTATTTTCGACAAATGTAGTTACGCATTTAAAGTAAATTGTTTCTCTACTTTAAATGTGTCTTAATTTTTTTTCTTTTTTTACGTACCAAGGTTTAGGTTAAGTTTAATTTGCTTCAAAGAAAAGTTTTCAATTTGCGATCCGGTAACATGTGATCAGGAGTATTCCATCTACCAGCTGTTCTAAATAAATTACATTTTTAATTACATATAAGAAAACTTAAAATTTACAGTAAAAGAATAAGCAGAACCTTTATGGTTAAGACATAGATATAATTTGCTTTTACGACGCTTTTCTGAAAAAAAAGTGTTTTTTGCAACGATTTCTTATGAAACAAATTGTTTTTTGAACGATTTTGTGTTAAATAGTTAGAGGAGAGAGCAAGATTACAGAAGAAAGACCCTTCAAAACATTCAGAAAAGTAACTTTTTCTTCATTCCGGGTTAAACAAAAGCGAAATTCTGAAAGACCAATTTGTAGCTGTAACATCAAAGTTTCAACGGAGCAAGGCGATTTGAAGAAAGAACCTTCTTCCAGTTTTTTAACGGAACCTATTTTCGCCCATTGTGCGTTTCCTAATTTGTCTATTAAAATTTCCTTTAGTGCAATTGTTTAATATGTTAAACTATAAATTCCGGCCGAGTTTGAAATTTATAGGTTCATTTTAAAAGGAATTACGAGGTTTTTACTTGTGTGGGCCGCAGCATTTTCTCATCTTACTCATTTATTCTCTTTTTAACAAAGAAAGATGCTTGTTTTTACATATAGAAAACTTCATTCATGCCAATCCATCAAAAATATTGAAAAAGAAGTTTTAAAAAAATAATATAAAATGAAATAAATAAATATATAAATCAATAAATTATTCCGAATTTATCCGTCTCTTGCCTAGTATTCAGAGAAAAAAATATTTATATGTACATATTAAAATATTTTTATACACTTAAATCGTGTTAAGATATCGGAAAAACATTAAAAAATTTATTAAAAAGAAAAAAAAAATATGTAAAAATCGACCATCCCTGTGATTTGAACTCAGTTCCTCAAAGCCAACAGATTTAACCTGACCAGCTAATATGGCGGTAAAAGGCTCAACTTTCAAGACCGCATAACTCCCTTAAATATTATGTTATAATGTTCAAACGCGAACCGGAAGTAGGGCTCTCTGGGACCAACCTCCCTGCCAAAGGAAATATTTATAAAGCAATTAGGGGGGAACAACGGCCACCTAATCTCTCTTAGTTAGCTAACCGGAAGAGGTTACTTGAAGCCAAACAGTCGCACAATCCCCGAATAAGCGTGGTCTAGTGGTAGAACGCTGGACTAGTAACTTACGCCTGGAGTGGAGCGGTGCAGGTTCGCATCCCGACTATGGTCAATTTTTTAAAAAAAAAATTTTTTTTTTACATTATTACATCGTTTATTTGTTTATTTACATTATTTCATGTGTTTTTCGATATTTTATCTACATATAAAAAATAATTTTTTTTATTCACGAAATGGCAAATAATGCTCAAAGACAGGAAAAAACCAGGAAAATTAGTTTATTTATATAATATTACTTTTTTAAACTCCTTATACCATAATTTCACGCTAGTTTAGCATGCGAAAGGTGTTTTATATATAAAATCAAGCAACTTTCATAATTAAAGAATGCACAATGGAATAAAAAAATAGTAAAAACGTCACGTAATGGTTCAAATTTCAAGACCTCATAACTCCTTATTTTACAAACGAATAAAACTTTCCTCCGGCTGGCACGTTTGGACCATGGACCCCTATGTGTTTTTCGATATTCTGGAGGGTCCTGCATGTAGGAAATAATTTTTTTTTATTTGGAAAAGGAGAAAAAAATGAAAAAATTCAGAAGAAATAAGTTTATTTGCTCTTCTTCGACTTCTTTTGAAACAATTTGGATATTCTTTTGGGGATTCCCGAGGATTCAAAGCCAGGACCCCTCCCTCCAGCAGCAAACTTGCTTGTCTGTTGGCCTGCCATCCAGTCCACGGTGATACGTGAAGTTTCTCTTTAAAAGCTCTATCCTCTCATCTTCTCAATATACCTTTAGGGGCCCACTGAGACCCCCCCCCCTAATTGGTCTATAAAAAAAATTCAACACTCATGTTTGAACCATAGACACCTACTTAGGGTCCGAATTTAAAAATTATATCTTTATAATAAAGGGCGCTAGGGGGTCTTGAAATTTGAACGTTACTCGCGCCATTTTTTTATTATTATTATTATTATTCCATTACGCTTTCTTCGCTGGATTTCACGCACAGAAAACACCCCATGCATGCTAGAATAGCCAAAATGTTACAAAAGAAGTCGAAAAAGAGCAAATAAACTGACTTTCTTGGATTTTTCCAATTTTTTCCCGCTTACCCAAGAAAAAATATTATTTCCTACATGCAGGACCCTCCAGGATATCGAAAAACTCGTTATAAAATAATATAATTTAAAATAAACAAAAAAAAAAATAAAAAGAAAATTTTTTGAAAAAGTGTCCGTCACTGGAATTCGAACCCAGGAACCCTCCTTCCAGCACCGAACTTGCTTGTCAGGTCGCCTGAAATCTAGTCCACGGTGATACATGAAGCCTACCACAGTTTCGCTTCAAAAGCTTTCTCCTCTCATCTTCGCAATATACCTTTAGGGGCCCACTGTGATCCCCCTAATTGGTATAAAAAGTTTCTTCTGCAGCCATGATTGGTCCATAGACCCCTCCTTGGGTCCGAGTTTAAAAATTATACCTTGATATTAAAGGGAGCTAGGGGGTCTCGAAATTTATACCTTTTTATTCACGTTGAAAAATGAAATGTAAAAAAAGTTAAATAAAAAGAAAAGAAAAAAAAATTAAAAATTAATGCGTGATCAGCACCGAACCCCTGACCACGGTGTCTACATACTTCTTTACCCGTGGCTCTAACAACCACGCCACGACTTACACGTTGCTTCCAGGAATATATAGCTTAAAGAACTTTCCTCAGCCTAATTAACAAAATCTATTTTGGCCCATTACGTGCCCTCTAATTAGTGTATAAATATTCCCTTTGGTACGATTGTTTGGAATATAGAACTCTAATTTCTGGCAGAGTTTGAAAATTATAAGTTAATATTAAAGGGAGTTACGGAGTGAATCATGTGTGTAGCTCCGGAGTCGAAATTTATCCACTTTTCAGCTATTATTCCCTCTTTCCCAAAGAAAAATAATTATTTATATATATATATATAGCACTTTAATCACGTTGAAATATCTAAAAATAAATTTTAAAAAATTAAATGAAGTAAATAGAAAAAAAAAATTAAAATATAATCCTTTACCAGCACCGAACCCCTTACCACCGGGTCTACGAACTTTTCTACCCGTGGCTATAACAACCACGCCACGACTTACAGGTTGCTTCCACGAATATATAGCTTAAAGAACTTTCCTCAGGCTAATTAACAAAATCTATTTTGGCCCATTACGTGCCCTCTAATTAGTGTATAAATAATCCCTTTGGTACGATTGTTTGGTATATAGAACTCTAATTTCCTGCAGAGTTTGAAAATTATAAGTTAATATTAAACAGACTTACGGAGTGAGTCATGTGCGTAGCTCCGGAGTCGAAATTTATCCGTTTTTCAGCTATTATTCCCTCTTTCCCAAAGAAAAATAATTATTTTTATATGTATAACACTTTATTCACGTTGAAATATCGAAAAATAAATTTTAAAAAATAAAATAAAGTAAATAGAAAAAAAAATTAAAATAAAATCCTTTACCAGCACCGAACCCCTTAACACCGGGTCTACGAACTTTTCTACCCGTGGCTCTAACATCCACGCCACGACTTACACGTTAATTCCACGAATATATAGCTTAAAGAACTTTCCTCAGGCTAATTAACAAAATCTATTTTGGCCCATTACGTGCCCTCTAATTAATGTATAAATAATCCCTTTGGTACGATTGTTTGGTATATAGAACTCTAATTTCCTGCAGAGTTTGAAAATTATAAGTTAATATTAAACGGACTTACGGAGTGAGTAATGTGCGTAGCTCCGGAGTCGAAATTTATCCGCTTTTCAGCTATTATTCCCTCTTTCCCAAAGAAAAATAATTATTTTTATATACATATAACACTTTATTCACGTTGAAATATCGAAAAATAAATTTAAAAAAATAAAATAAAGTAAATAGAAAAAAAAAATTAAAATATAATCCTTTTCCAGCACCGAAGCCCTTACCACCAGGTCTACGAATTTTTCTACCCGTGGCTCTAACAACCACGCCACGACTTACACGTTGCTTCCACGAATATATAGCTTAAAGAACTTTCCTCAGGCTAATTATCAAAATCTATTTTTGTCCATTACGTGCCCTCTAATTAGTGTATAAATATTCCCTTTGGTACGATTGTTTGGTATATAGAACTCTAATTTCTGGCAGAGTTTGAAAATTATAAGTTAATATTAAACGGACTTACGGAGTGAGTCATGTGCGTAGCTCTGGAGTCGAAATTTATCCGTTTTTCAGCTATTATTCCATATTTCCCAAAGAAAAATAATTATTTTTATATATATATAACACTTTATTCATGTTGAAATATCGAAAAATAAATTTAAAAAAATAAAATAAAGTAAATAGAAAAAAAAAATTAAAATATAATCCTTTACCAGCACCGAAGCCCTTACCACCAGGTCTACGAATTTTTCTACCCGTGGCTCTAACAACCACGCCACGACTTTCACGTTGCGTCCACAAATATATAGCTTAAAGAACTTTCCTCGGGCTAATTAACAAAATCTATTTTGGCCCATTACGCGCCCTCTAATTAGTGTATAATTATTCCCTTTGGTACGATTGTTTGGTATATAGATCTCTAATTTCTGGCAGAGTTTGAAAATTATAAGTTTATATTAAACGGACTTA